>NC_092342.1:49830000-50050000 GCF_046630445.1 Rutidosis leptorrhynchoides
TATATTATATCCAAAAAATTTATAATTTAGTGAATCTTTAATGCTTATTGTTTATATATACATACATATATTACAATATATATAATGTTACCTATGTATAGAACTCATATATATATTTACATATTTATTTATACACCAATGTTCGTGAATCGTCGGGAATAGTCAAAGGGTAATTGATTTCATGAATATAGATTTCAAAACTTTCGAGACTCAACATTACAGACTTTGCTTATCGTGTCGAAACCATAAAAGATTAAGTTTAAATTTGGTCGGAAATTCCCGGGTCATCACAATCCGATCGTCCGAACCACCGATCATCCCGGTATAATAGAAGAAGTCAACGAGCTTCGTGCTCGGGTAGTGACTTTGGAGAATATGGTGCAAGGGTTACGAACACCAGCAACAGCACCCACAACATAACCGGTACCACCATCATCCACACCAACAGGATCATTACCACCACCAACAACCACATCCGCATCACACGCCTCAACATCACAATTTGTACCTCGAATATCAACATCATACGCACCATAGGTACCAAGAAGTACCAGCAACGACAAACGATGAAGTATGGATTCATAACTTCATCGGAGAAACATTCTACGGCGATTATGTAATTTCTAAAGTTTAGAGATTATCTATTCTAGCCTTAACCCTAAAACAGATAGAGTAGAAACCCTTATCCGAATGGTGTAAGATACAAGCTAGACTTGTTTTACCAATAGCATCAACAGTACCCTTAGCCTCACCAGCACAGTCAGTGCTGTCAACATCGTCAGAATCAGCAGCACCTCTAACATCACAAGCTCCGTCAGTTCAAGAAAGCACCGTAGACATCATTACGAGTCAACAACGAGTATATTGTATCAATGAGTTATGAAGTAATAACTCAATTCATCTAAAGAATTTATATGTATATCTTATATATATAAATTTTAAAACCATCATGAATCTTTTCGTACTAAGCTATTACGTGTGAATTTTAAGGGGTAGATACTACTCGGTTAATTCATATTACTAATATGCTATGATGTACATCCTTCGTTAATGACTTAACCATCGTTAACTACAAATATCTGTTTCAACTCAATGAATTCCATTTCATAATGAACTTAGTGTATTAATCAATTACATGTTTGATTTTACACTTTTATCTTCGATGTACTCGAAACTTTCTAGAAAACATCATTTATATCTTATGAAGTTCATAAGAATTCCACGAGCATCAACATCCTTCACCGAGGAATAAGAATAAATAATGAAGTATTGATTTCATTAGTGAAATACTCCGCGAAGATTATAGAATCCTTAATGTTTTAGAGATTATTCATTCAATTCAAAAATCAAATGAGCTTAATATGATATTAACTCATCAAATCTCTATTACATCTGAAGAAAATATACATACATATATTTTAATAAAGACGGTAATAAAAAAATTCTTTTGTACAAAGTATTAATTGTGAAATCTTTAACGGGTAGGTAATACTCGGGAAATATATAAGTTCACAATTAATATGTTATACTGTACATTCTTCAACTTTGATTCAAAAATTATTAACTATGCTCAAAGCGATATACAATCGTTTCCATACAAATTCAATTACATATTCTGATTTTGAAAACTCAGAATCCAAGCCAAGATTTAACAGAAAACATCACTCTTAGATTCTTACATCTTTCAAATGCTATACTTTGACTTCAAAACTGTGCTAGAACATCACTTCTATTCATAAACCCAGAAAAAAAAAGAAAAAAAAAATTGTATCGTTCAAAATTCTAGAACATCATATGTATCTTGATAATTACAATCTTCATGCAAACCCTTCAAACTTTTGAAAACACCTCGGATTGATAACCAACGATTCGGTTATGATAACTTTGAATGCTGATGAAGCAGCAAAAACTATAAACGACCTTAACAGCCAAAAGTTTGATGATAAAGAATAGTGTGTTGGCAAAACTCAGAAAAAGAGAAGGTTTGGAACTGGAAAACGGATTGAGCAAAGTATGAAGGAGACTGTGGATAAATCACAAAGACTAAACCTGCCTTCAAAGAATGCAAATTATTCAGTATCTGCTAAAGCCATTAACGAATACCATGCTTCCGAATCTAAACCCTTGCGGACAATATTCTTCATCATCCTCTGATATTAGAAATTCTAAGATATCATCGTATCTTTCATTATAAATATCCTCCATATTTCTGGAGATAATTCCATAATCATTCTCATCGAAAATCAATTTTCTCCTTGCGATATCTGTGTAACATCATAAAAGAAACTATTTTAGCTTCTAAATTCTGGAACCTTCGAGTTTAAAATATGAATATTTTTGAAGTGGTGTTGGGAACTGAAGCATGAGTTAGTATAATATAATGACACTTGATCAACGTGATTATATTACAGTAAGTCATACTGAGTTTCTAATGGAATGTGATAAAGGTTCACAGATCATACCTGTTGAGTCCCCAAAATAATTAAGGATTTAATTATGACAAAACAATATTTATTTGCACTAAAGTGTTATGTGCAGCCAGCACAAGTTTGTTTATGTATAGTCAGCTAATATAGCTGTGTCGAGTGTTTAGTATGCTGCCTAGTCTATCAGCACAAGGTAGAAATGTATTCTTCGAATCAGCACAGGATGTGCACCCAGCAAATCAAGAATATCAAGTGACTCAGCATATGAAGGACCAGTAAGTCTGGATATCAGCATACAACACAAGACAGCCATGCTCCATTACAAGCATGGTAGTTTCCCAGAGTGGTCTACATCAACGCACTATTCAACAGAAGTCGAAGACAAAGTTGAACAGAAAAGGACAGGAGTCGACGGCTGACAAGTGACCTTACAAGACCACGTGGGAATGCAGAAGTGGAACGCATGTGCAGACATGTGTTATACTTTATTCATACCTAGGGAACACAACATTCCATTTGTTTAAATCAAATGGTAGTGCCAAACCGAATTGGTGTGTTCCTGCAAATAGCTACCTAAGAGGAAAGAAGGAGAGCACGCCTTCTGACACAATTGTCCCCACAAGTACAAGGCATCCAATGTACTAGTGGACAATAGATTAATTACACGGTTAATAGAACTACTATATATATTGTTGTATCCACTATTGTAAAAACTAGTGGTGTGGGTTTATCTGTTAGAGTCCAAACCGTGTAATAGCTCTAGTTTATCTCTTAGCTATAATCTAGGTAATCTGTATCAACCAACTATCATTTCCGCCAAGGATAGTTGTTATTCTTTCTGATTTAATCAATAAAGAATAATCGTTGAAAATTACCTGTGACTCTATCTTATTTACTATAGAATACTAAACGTGTTTAACTGACTAGTTAATTAAGAAACGAATTGTATTCACCCCCCCCCCCCTCTACAATACTCCTGTTGTTATTAAGGGACCAACAACTGGTATCAGAGCTGCAGTCTTGATAATTAATATCTTGGATCTGAATTCTCTTATGGCTTCGTATTCAAACTCAGCTTACCTTGAGAATGGCTCGTCTAACAGACCACCTAAGTTTGATGAAGATGAGTATGAAACCTGGAAGGCAAGGTTCATGCTCCATCTTGAGTCTGTGGATTCACTCATGCCTGGAATTGCCAAAGATGGCCCTTTTGTTCCCACTGAGACAGTTGGTAGTGCACCAGCAACAGCTGACACTCCTGCCATCCCTGGCAGAGAGGTTATTCTTACTCCCTCTAGATGGGATGATGAGGATAAATGTCGAGTTGGTCTTGACCCTAAAATCAGAACCCTGTTAGCCATAACTTTGCCTAACCCACTGTTCAAACTGATCAAGGGAAAAGAAAATGCTAAGCTTATGCTTGACTACCTAGATGTCACCTATGAGGGTATGGGAGAAGTTAGGCAGAACAGGATGATTGCTCTTAAAAGAGAATATGAAATGTTCTTTGCCTATAAGAATGAAACCCTTAAGCAAACCTTCATTAGGTTTAACTCTTTGATAGCAGACCTGATCACTTTAAATGTGACCTACACTGAATTTGAACAAGTGAACAAATTCATTGATGCACTGCCATGTAAATGGAAACCTGTTACTGACCCATTAAGAACCACACAGACCCTAAAGAACTTTAACCTGTCTTCTCTCTACAGTTCCCTTTGGAATCATGAGAAGGCAGAAGCCAAGTTTGAACTTAACATGAAAGAAAACTTTAGGTCTGCCCCCACCACTTCAAAATCATCTAAAAATGATGATGCTGCTCTTATTGCTGCTGCTAAATGGAAGAAAGCTCAAAAAGCTTTACTGGTTCAAAAGTTACTGGCAGAACAAGAGTCAGCTGATAGTGTTGAGAAAAGTGGTACTGGATCTGAAGAAAGCAGTACTGATGAAAGTGATGTAGAAGGGTTTGCTGAAGGTATGGCTCTGCTGGCTAGGCAGTTCAAAAGGTTCAATCGTAGTAGAACCAGCAAGTCATACAAAGGGAGCAAAAAGCCAAGTGCTAGGTACAACAGCAAGTCAGTCAAGGGTCCTAAATCTGAGTGCTTTAATTGTGGGAAGGTTGGACATTTTGCTGCTGAATGCATGTCCAAGAAACCTTCCACGTCACATGCTAACTCTTTCTCAAAAGCTGATAAGTACAAAAACAAGTACAAAGCTATGAAAGCTCAGATGAAGGAAAGTGCAAAGACTGACAAGAAGGGTAAACAGCCAGAAAAGGTTCTAGTTGCTGAACATCATGACTGGGATGAAGCCAGCACGTCTTCATCTTCTGATAGTGATACTGATGATGATGGTGCTGGTTACGCTACTGGTAAAAAGCTGTGTTTGATGGACAAAGAGGTCGAGGAGTCTGATGAGGATGATGGTGGTAGTACGTTTTTGGCTGATATGAGGGAAGCTGATCAAAACAGAGATTCTCCTCAATGGAAAACTGAAATGATGTATAAGGTTGATAATTTTCGAACTTATACTGATGTTGAAAAAGCTGAAATGTTTGACTACCTAAGTATTGACTTATGCAGAAGCTGCAAACGTGAAGAGAGTTTGAAATCTAATAACAAATCTTTAAATGAAAAACTCAAAGGCAAAAATGATGAAATTAAGATCTTAAAAGATACAATTTCCAAACTTGAAAAACAAAACTTTGCTTTAGAAACTCTTCACGTTGAGGCAGCAGAAGTCAAGACCCAGCTGGACAATCTCAAAAGAGTTGTTGCTTCATGGTGCACATCTGCTCAACGCACAGCTAAATGTGTTAACGAGCAGGTGCCTGCCCAAGTTCAAGCCTTCTTTGCTGGTGACTATACTGCTGCTGCTGCTATTGCAGAAGTTACTTTCATGGACCCGATTCTTGAAACTGATCCTGAAGCTGTCTTGCCAAATACTTTTGCCAAGATAGTTGAAGGTAAAAAGGTTGTGACAAACAAATTTGTTAGACCTACTGTGTCCCCACCACCTGCCATGAAAGAAATTTTGGAGGATGAAGTTAGAGCAAGAGAAGCCAGTAACTCAATTGATGAGACTACTGACCCCTCAAGCATCTACTACATGACTCCGAAAGAAAGACGTATTAAAAGGGAAATCACTGAAAACAATTTGAGAAAAGTTAAACCAACTGATTCCCCTTCATGTTCGAGTTCTACCAGTGCTAAGCCAGCTGATGAACAATCTACTGGTCACCCAGTAGCTGCAGACAAGCCAGTGAAACGAAATACTGGCAAATCTAAGGCAGCATTTAAGATACCTACTGGTTCATCAGCATCAGAAGACAAGCCAGCAACTTCCCACGCTAACTTGTCAAATGATAAAGGAAAGACAGTTCGCCATGGTTATGGTACTGGTTCCAAAAGGAAAGCTGCCTATAAGGGAAAAGCAAAAATTGACTCGACTGATGAGCTGTCTATCACTGAGATAATGACAGTCAAGCTTGACCAGCTAATTGAGGCAGTAACCAAAAGTCGACCCGATCCTACTGCCCCTATTAGATCTGTGCATGACCAGCCACAAAAGCCAAAAGTGAGAAAATGCTACAAATGTGGCAGCAAAGCTCACTTGGCTAACCAGTGTACTCAAACCCAAACCCCATCTGCTGCTTCTTCTAGCAAGCCAGTAGAAAAGAAGAAGTCATCAAAGGTGACTCCTTCAGAACCCATCCTTGGATGGGTTCCCAAAAAGAACTAATCTCTAAGCTATTGTGCAGGGCATTCAAAACAAGCAAATCTGGTATCTCGATAGTAGTTGTTCGAGACATATGACCGGAAGTAAGTCCCTGCTGATGGACTATCAGGAAAAGGATGGTCCAGTTGTTTCGTATGGAGATAATTCGTTGGGTTACACAAAGGGTTTTGGTACTTTGACAAATGGGAATGTCACGTTCTCAAATGTTGCATATGTAGTTGGGCTTAAACATAACTTACTCAGCATAAGCCAACTGACAAGCAAGAATAAGATAGTCCAATTCAGAAAGAAAATTGGTACTATTTTTGATAAGACAGGGAAGCCACTGCTGACTGCAAAATGTCATGAAAACATGTATCAAATTGACATGAACACAGCAGTCACAACAACTGATACTTGTTTCTATTCGAAGGCAGCAGACAACCTGAAGTGGTTATGGCACAAGAGACTCTCACATCTCAACTTCAAAGATATTCACAAATTATCCAGTAGAAGTTTGGTGTCTGGGCTACCCACAATGTCTTATGTGAAGGACAGATTGTGTCCTGGTTGTGAAAAGGGGAAACATCACCATGCCTCGTTCAAATCAAAGCAAATCTCATCTGTTGAGAAACCATTTCACTTACTTCATATGGATCTATTTGGTCCAGTGAATGTGGCCAGCTGTAGTGGGAAGAAGTATACACTGGTTATTGTTGATGAATACTCGAGATACACTTGGGTGTTCTTTTTGAGGCAAAAGAGTGAAGCTGCTGATGAAATCATCAATTTTATCAAAAGAATGGAGCTTTTGAATGGGCAACTGGTGAAGCAACTAAGAAGTGATCATGGTACAGAATTCAGAAATGCTACATTAGAAGAATTTTGTGCTGACAAAGGTATTTCCCAAAATTTCTCTGCTGTGAGAACACCTCAGCAAAATGGTATTGCAGAAATAAGAAACAGAACTCTCATTGAAGCAGCAAGATCTATGTTGGCTGAGTCTGGGTTGAAGAATTCCTACTGGGCAGAAGCTGTGAATACTGCCTGTTTTACCCAGAATAGATCTCTTATTGTGAAAAGACATCTGAAAACTGCTTATGAAGTTCTCAAAGGAAGAAGACCCTCAATTTCATTTCTTCATGTATTTGGCACTCCCTGTTACATTCTAAATAATAGGGATCAGCTGGGCAAATTCGATGCTAAAGCTGATGAAGGTATATTCCTTGGATATTCCAACATGTCAAAGGCATATAGGGTCTACAACAAAAGAAGGGGTTGTTTTGAAGAATCCATTAATGTTACATTCGATGAAACTGCCTCTGCTTCATCTACTGATTGTGAAGATGAAGTGTTACTGTTTGAAGAGCCTACTCAGCAAGCTCTTGATGATGAAGAGCCAGCAGCACAACCCTCACCAATCCATGCTGCTGGGTTCTCTGATGATGAAATGGAACATTCTGTTCCATCTGTGTCTAAACCAAGTGGACCTACTGGCTCTACTGAAGTGCTGCAACTTGAGCCTAGGTCTGCTGGTTCTGAGAGATCACAAGCTGGTACTGATTCTACTGATATTGATCAGCAACCTTCTGTTGCTGCTCACTCATCTGAACCAGCTGATGATCAAGATGCTGTGTGTTCTACAACCAGCTCACCTGTTCATAACACTAAATGGACAAAGGAGCATCCGATTGAGCAGATTATTGGTAATCTTGCGAGTGGTGTTAAAACACGGAGGCATGCAACCAGCAACTTTTGTATGCATGTTAATTTTGTGTCTACCATTGAGCCCACGTGTCCTGAGGAAGCACTTCAAGATCCTAGCTGGGTTGGTTCAATGCAAGAAGAAATTACTCAGTTTGATAGGAACAAAGTGTGGACATTGGTACCTGAACCTGAGGATAAGACAAAGAAGATCATTGGTACTAAGTGGGTGTTTAAAAACAAGATGGATGAAGATGGTGTCGTTATCAGAAACAAAGCAAGATTGGTTGCTCAAGGGTTTAGACAGGAAGAAGGATTGGATTATGGGGAAACTTATGCACCAGTGGCTAGGATGGAAGCTATCAGATTGTTCTTAGCATATGCTGCTAGGATGAACTTTAGAGTATTTCAGATGGATGTTAAATCTGCATTTCTGAATGGGAAGCTGCAAGAAGAAGTTTATGTCAAACAGCCTCCTGGTTTTGTAAGCAGTAAATATCCAGACCATGTCTACAAGTTAGACAAAGCTCTTTATGGTCTTAAACAGGCTCCAAGAGCATGGTATGAGACACTTCATGTGTATCTCACTGGTATAGATTTTAAAGTTGGAACAATTGATACCACTCTATTCTCAAAAGAGATAGATGGTGATCTCTTGTTGGTACAGATATATGTGGATGATATTATTTATGGTTCTAAAAATGAAAAACATTGTCAAGATTTTTCAAAACGTATGTCAAAGGCATATGAAATGAGTTTACAAAGAGATCTGCAATACTTTTTAGGATTGCAGATCAAACAACTTGATGATAGAATATTCATAAGTCAAGATAAATATATCAAAGATATGTTAAAGAAATTTGGTCTGACCTGTTTAAAAGACATAGGGACTCCAATGGCAGCATCCATTAAAATAGATGCTGATCCAAATGGTGAACCAGTCAATATCACTGAATATAGAGGTATGATTGGATCCCTACTTTATCTCACAGCCAGCAGACCAGATATTATGTTCGCCACATGTCTTTGTGCCAGATATCAAGCTGATCCTAAAGAGTCACACTTGCTGGCAGTAAAAAGAATATTCAGATACCTAAAAGGTACTGCTAAACGTGGTTTTTGGTATCCCAAAGACCAGGATTTTGAACTAATTGGGTATTCAGATGCTGACTTTGCAGGGTGTAAAATAGACAGGAAAAGTACTACTGGTGGTTGCCAGTTACTGGGTAGTAGGCTAGTCAGCTGGACAAGCAAAAAGCAAAATACTATGTCCACATCTACTGCTGAGGCAGAATATGTCTCTGCTGGTAGTTGTACTGCTCAAGTACTGTGGATGCAAAGCCAGCTAAAGGACTATGGTGTTCATGTTACAAAAACTCCAATCTACTGTGACAACACCAGTGCAATTGCTATCACCAACAATCCTGTGATGCACTCAAGGACTAAGCACATCGATGTTCGGTATCATTTCATAAGGGATCATGTTCAAAAGGGTGATGTTGAGTTACATTTTATTTCTACAGACCAGCAATTAGCAGACCTATTTACAAAGCCATTAGATGAGAAACGTTTTAACTATCTCATCTCTGAGCTGGGTATGCTTGAACTTTAAATAAAAGACAACTTTTGTTGGTGTGCTGGCTCTACAACGTGTAGGGCAAACTAGTAAGTCACATTTATTTACTTACTGCCTACATGTCAAACAACCAGCACAGCAAGGTCTTTTATATTTTGGTTACTTAAATGTTTTCAATGAAATGACAAATAGCTCTCCAAATTTAATGATTCCTTAAAACTGGAAACTCATTTACTTCCAATGATTTAAATTAAATTCATGACATATTAAATGTAACAAAAGTATTTTGTATTTAATACAAAAATTATTTTTGAGGTTTTAAATCAATTTGTTTGAAATGAAATCTGATGCATTTAATGCTGAATTGGGAGGAATGAGTGTTTAAGCCGTATAAATGTCATGTCAACAGTCTGTGTCCCCTTGAAAACGTGCCAGTCTGTCACATCTGCCCACGCACCTGCAGATGACAGTAATTTTCTCTCTCCTGCATTTTTTCACCCAATCACAACGGATAAAAGTGTGTTTCATTTTACATAATAACCTTCGGTTATTCATTATTCAAAACACACACACTTTTACTCTCAAAATCTTTTCAATCTTCAATCTTCAAATCCTCATCCTACATTCATCAATGGCAGAACAACAACAACAATCACCACGTGCTGCAAGCCAGCAAGAGGAACAACAGCAACCACAACCTCAAACAGTCGAACCACAACAGCAACCACAACCTGCCCCACAACCGCAACCGGCACCGGCACCGGAGGAACCGGTGGTTCAAGAACAAGTCATTCAAGGACCACTGTTCAATCTCTACCCCAACCTGATTAGGGCTCCCAATGCACCTGATCACTCACTGATTCGCCTATCTAGAGGCAATGCTGCACATGCCCTCTCTATCCCCAAATCGAAGGTTAACAAAGGGTATGAGGCCCTCATCGAATATATCCGTCAATCACCTCTGGCAAGAGCCATCACCGGTGTACCTTCCCGATTCTATGCTGCCTGTTTGGTACGATTTTGGTATACTGCCACTGTTGCCACCACTCCCGGCAACGTTCCATGTATTCGTGGCATGGTGACTGAAACCCTAAATTGCTCTGTCACTGTCGAAGCTATTAGACGTGCTCTTCAATTGCCCGGTGGACCATTTGTTGATTCACCTACTAGTGACGAATTCAGAAGGGAGGTGTTGGAGACCATTGGGTTTGCTGGACCAGTGGCACATACACCGTTGAGAAAGCATATGCCACCACTGTGGTACTACTTCTTTGGGTTGAAGACTCAGTGCATGAGTCAAAAGTCAGGAAGCTTTGACCAATGCTCAGATTTTGAGCTCAAGCTTGGTCATGGGTTGTTGTTCAACAGGAACATCGATTACGCCCTTGAAATTTATTTGAGGCTAAGGGAAATGGTGAATGCTAGAGTAAGAACCAACTTGATTCCATTTCCACGATTCTTAAGCCTGGTATTTGAAAGTGAACTGGGTGAAGCTTATCAGCAAATTGCTGATCAATCATTTGAGGTCCCAGTAAAACAAGGGGGCATGCCAAAGGATGTACCTGCTGCTCCATATGCTGAGTTGACACCAGCAATGAACGAGTATCTTGCTGCTCGTCGTGGAGCCACCCAATCGACTGCCTCTGGTTCTGCACCTGCTGAGTGGGAGGGTCCTCAGCGAAAGCCAGCAACGCGAAGGAAGCAGCCAGCTACCTCAACTAGTACAGCCACCGTCTCATATACTGGTAAAGCAGTAGTTGTATTAGAATCTAGTGCTCTCTGATCATAAAGAACGGCCCTAGTCTTATATACTGACTACCCAATTCTAGTGTTGGAATCTGTTGCTCATCTATTTCTTGGTAACAGGCAAACCTAAGTGTGCTAAAGCTGGCTCCAAGCGAACCACAGGGGAGATTGCACCAGTCTCAGCTGCGGCTCCTGCAAAGGATGTAGCTATGGAACCTGGTGCGTTTCTAGACCAAACAGCAGAACAATCTAACTTAATTGAAAATTTTTTAACTGCTGACTTGAAAAATGTTGAGGGAGTTAAAGGTATAACTCTGGCTCCCAAGCTGACTAGTTTTAAAACAGGTGTCAAGAAGAGTAGCAACCCATACTCTTCTAACCAGGCACTTCCACATTTTTCTAAAATGAACTTAATGCAATACTCTCTGCTGACAGTACAACCAGCAGAGAACATAACTGACCCCCAAAGCAGGCTTGAGCTGGGTCTTCATCGTGTTGAACCACCTCAGGTGACTGCACAGCCAGTATGTTACTCGGATACTGATAAGAGTCACACTCCTACATCATTACCAGCCAGATCTCTTACACTATCTGGGTCAACATGTGTTGCCAATGAGTCAGCAGAGTCACCGCTGTACTTACAGACACCATCTTCTGTCTCATTCGAAGGGCTGACCAAATCACAAGTCTGTCCCCAGAGACCAAAAACAGATGCAATTGTTGAGTCAAATTTATTTGGTTCTATAGTTGCTAACATAACTTGTTCTATTGTTTCAGTTCTTAGCAGGGTAGATGAACAGGCAGAGGGGGAGCAAAATAAAGATGTTGTTATTCCTACTGGTGATATTGCTGCCTCTGCTACTGGTGTTGGTGCCACTGATTCTGTTACTGGTGGTGCTGATGTTGGTACTGTTGATTCTGCTGCTGCTGGTGTTACTGAGGAGTTGGCCACTACTACTGTTCCTCCTCAAACTCTCAGTACCACTATTTCCACTACTGAGCATGATGTGGAAGATGTTATCATGGAAGAACCTCCTGTTCTTGAGAAGGTTATTGACAATATTGTCAAGGATGTTCTTCTTGATGAACCTGTCACCCAGCCAAGAGTGGACTCTGCATTAATGTCTGATGAGCCTGCTGATTCTTCTGATTCTTCTACTATGGAATGTCAAGTTCTTACAGAATCTGCAGTTCGTCATCATATTGGTCCAATTTTGGTTGCTACTGAACCAACTGCTGAGATGGAGGTTGAAACCATTCAGCCGAATGCAGCTAATGTTATTGTCATTCCTGGTTCTGATTCTGGTATTGTTACAGCTGATGCTAGTGCTAGTGCTACGTTTCCATCTGATTCTGCTATGGATGCTGGTACTAGTGCTACTTTTCCTTCTGATACTGGTGCACAGGTTGCTGATGTTAAGGATGCTAGTACCTCTGCTGACACAACTACTGATTCGACTAAGGCTCCTCTTACTGAAGAAAAAAAATCCATATGTTGTGCAGGTACCAGATCCAGATGAAGTTGTTCCTAACTTCATTTTCAAGGGAGCTTCGATCTCTCCCAAGATTGCTATGCTGGTCGATCAGCTGACCATTGATCCCGAATCTGCAATAGTCTCAGCCAGCAGATTACCTCGTGAAGAGATGGTTGAGCTATTATCTCAGCTTGATAGACCAGCTAGAGAAGAAATTTATGAGAGGATAGCCCTGCTGGAGCAAATCAATGAACAGCCTTACTATCATGTTTTTGGTATGGCTCCAGCTGCTTCGCCATTTCCTGGTACATGGAGGCCTCTCAAGTTTGTCATCGATCCTACTACTGGTAAGTGTGTTATGCAAAATGTCCCTGATTCGCCAGTACCTTCTTCTTCCTCAGCTTCTTCCTCATCATCTTCTTCTGATGGTGATGCTGATGAAGGTACTGGTAAGGGCGAACCAGTCATTCATGATAACGTGACTGGTTCCAAAGACAAACCAGTGGATCTTACTGATGACAATGCTGATAATAATGCTGACAAGGATATCAGCGGTTCTAAGCCTTCGGGCGAAGGTAAAAACGATGGTGATCATGGTGATGAGTCAGCTCCTGACCTTCCACCTCCACCACCCCACGGTGATACTCCTCTGTTAGCTGGTGCTGACCAACCTTCAACCTCTGCATACTTAAAGTTCAATGCAGATGAGGTTGCTGATATTTCCACCTTTGCTGTCTATAAGACACTGCAAGGGATCACACCAAATTTGGAGGAAACTATTCACAGAGCTATTGTTGATAGTGTCTCTACTGCTGTCAGATCTGCTGGAGAGGCTGTTACAACTCCTATTGATCTTAAACTCCAGCAGGTGTGTGCTTTTGCTGATGTGGCAGTCGAAGCAATCACAAAGCACCACGAAGATGAAGAGGAGCTTGAAAGGCGAATTATCTCTCACAATGAGTACTGTGAAAATATCACCCGACTCCAAGCTGATTTGGATGCTGCTAACCGCAGAAATACTTTCTTAAATGAGGAGAACAGGGTGTTACATGAGAGATTGGAATCGCAGGAAGCTCAAATGGCTAACATGATTCCTGCTGCTGCCTATGTTCAGATGGTTGAAAACATGCAACGAATGGCTGCTTTGCAAGGTGATGTTCGAGCCATCGTTGAACAAATGGCTATGGGTGTAGCCAGGAATGAAGTTAGATCCTCCAATCTTCTGCTAAGACAATTTGGTGTGGATCCTGGTGCCCATCTTACTCCAGAGGTTGCTGAGTGGAACAATTTTGCCTTCTCTGCTCCTCAGTCAGACAGTGATCTTGATGGTACTGTCTCCCCTACTATTCACCCTACTGCCCGTGCTGATGACAAAAAGGGGGAGAAAAAGTCCAAAAAGAAATCTAAAAAGAGAAAACAGTCTGAGGGGGAGCATGAACATGAAAAGGCTCCTAAACACCCCAGGAGAGATGGAGATGGTGATGGTGATGGTCAAGACACTGGCCCTAAGCCCAGCAACGCTCATACTGAAGCTGGTGGTGCACAGGCAACTGGTGGTACTCAACCCAGTGTGTCTGCCACACCAGTGGATGATATTGGTTCTGGCAGTAAGCCCAGTGATGTTTCTGATATGGCTGTAGCTGAAGCTTTTGTGCTGTCTCAATCTATTGAACGTAAAATGAAGAGGAAGTTAGAGAGACATCAAAAGTGACAGCAGGAACTAGATGATGCCTTCAATGCCAAGTTTGAGGCCTTTGCCGAACTTAAACGTCGTAAGATTATGCACAGAAGATGGCTGAGTCCAAACGCAATGGCAATCGATGATGACCTGACTGCCTTTGATAAACACAGAAAAGAGGCAAGAAAAAGAAATGCCAAGTTCATGGTCAAATACGACAAACAGAGGGCAAAGCTGTATGCACAGAGAGCAGAAAGAATCAGGAACATGACTCCTGCTGAGATGAAGGATTACCTTGATTCTACTGAGTCAACTGGTGGAGTTAGAGCTGATATTTTTATGAAATGGGTTGATGCTATGTTAGAAGCCAGCTCTACTCCTCAACCAGCTACACAACAAACACAGCCAACAGAAACAATCATCCTTGATGATGATGATGTTATTAGTCAGGGGGAGCATCTTGCTATTACTCCTTACCTGCCTCCTATTCAACCAGTATCGACACAAGAACCATCAGCTGAACCCAGGCCTATTGACAAACACAGGGTGAAATCTGCTCCTAGGGACAATCAGCCCCTGAGGAAAGGACCCCTATTCGAGGCAGCTGATGAAGGTACTTAAGTGGTTGAGCCAGCTGATACTAATCAGTCAGCTGGCATTGAAGACACAGCAAGGAGTGCTGTGATAGAAGACCCAGCCAGAAGTGTGCTGCTGGGTAGTACAAGTGTTGAAGACCCAGCAAAGTCGGTTGAGCTGGGTGCTAAACAAGTAGATGATGAAACGGTTGATCCTGCTGACTTCACAGTCTGGGGAAAAGATGGCCAAACATTTGTTCTATCTCCTCTTCCTCCCCAGATTCAAGCTTACTTTGACAGAACACAGGATAACCGGGTCAATCAGCATCCAGTTAGTTCATCTGGCAGCTATGAATCATCTATGTATCCTCCATCTTCCCCAAGGGTTCATGACAAACATATCACTTGGGAAGATGACTCAGTAACCCATGGTGAGCCGAACATCAGAAAAATGAACCCAGATGAAAGAGATGCCTACAGACTTCAGATCACTGTTCCAGAGCTGCTTGAACAAAGACAAATTGAACTTAATGAAATAATTCGTCAAGTCAGGCTGCTGCATCATCCTCTTGATCAGCCACGCTATATTGCTGCACTAACCTTTGGCGTTGACATTAGGGTGTACTTGAATAACAGTGGTCTCAGGCTCTCCACTACTGATGAAAGAATTCATTTTGAAGATGCTCTCCAGCTGGGTATGGATATAAGGGAGTATTGTGCTGCCCTTAGTACTGAAGAGGGTAGAAAGATGGTTGAAGCAGTAAGATCCCTGAACATTTCTTATGATGATTATCTGATGGGTTTAGCTGCTGAAAGGGAAGCCAGAGAAGCTGCTGATGCTGAACTTGCTGAACGATCAAGGCTTCAGGATATTGAAGACAGATTGGCTGCTGACAGAAAGCAACAGGCTGAGTCCCTCAAACTAGCCAGAGCCATTGTCAAAGAACAGGATAAGGTTTTTGATAAGATAGAAGCTGCTGAGAAAGTACCTACCACTGCTCCTGTAGTACCTGATCACAATATTGAGTTTCCTGATACTTATTATAAGAGCAGGTATGGTAATGTGATGAATAGAAGATCTAATCCCTGCAGAATTATCAAGGTAAACAGAGGGACAAAAAGGGCTTTCAATGTTGTCAGGGATAACAATGTTCAAGAAAGGATTAGTTTTGATGACTTAAGAACTCTTGGATTCAGTGAATGGATAGAAATCTTGGAGTATTTCATTGGTAAACGTGAGAGTGCTATCAAGAGTGCTCTTAAGACTGAACTCCAACAGCTGTTCAAGAAGGCAACTAAGTTTGGGAATGCACCAGTAGTTGATGTTGATGGATTTCTTGCTCAAAAGCCTAAAGGGAAGCAACCTACTGGTGAAGGACCAACTGGGAGAAGCCGAATTGTTCTACCTCCTTTCATCCCTGTTTTTGACCCTGCTGAATTACCTCTCCTGTTCCCTGAAGCCTGGAAGATTAAACAAGAGGAGCTATCTGATGAAGAAAGAGAAAGAGAAAGGGATAAAGATAGATAGTCTCCTATGTGCTTAACTTGTATCTTTTGTAATTTACTTTTCATTACGAATTATCTTGTAATTATTGTATATATCTGATGTAACGAAAGTAAAGTGAGTTTATCTTCAAAATCATATCAAATTATAAGATATAGATAACTCAGCAAAAGATCCCAAAACAAACTTAAAGGGACGAATTTACTGTCTACTCTCACTAGGTCCCTAAGTGCTGGCTTTAGTGTTTTCTCTTCAAGTCATAGGTTTTGTCATCATCAAATAGGGGGAGATTGTTGAGTCCCCAAAATAATTAAGGATTTAATTATGACAAAACAATATTTATTTGCACTAAAGTGTTATGTGCAGCCAGCACAAGTTTGTTTATGTATAGTCAGCTAATATAGCTGTGTCGAGTGTTTAGTATGCTACCTAGTCTATCAGCACAAGGTAGAAATGTATTCTTCGAATCAGCACAGGATGTGCACCCAGCAAATCAAGAATATCAAGTGACTCAGCATATGAAGGACCAGAAAGTCTGGATATCAGCATACAACACAAGACAGCCATGCTCCATTACAAGCATGGTAGTTTCCCAGAGTGGTCTACATCAACGCACTATTCAACAGAAGTCGAAGACAAAGTTGAACAGAAAAGGACAGGAGTCGGCGGCTGACAAGTGACCTTACAAGACCACGTGGGAATGCAGAAGTGGAACGCATGTGCAGACATGTGTTATACTTTATTCATACCTAGGGAACACAACATTCCATTTGTTTAAATCAAATGGTAGTGCCAAACCGAATTGGTGTGTTCCTGCAAATAGCTACCTAAGAGGAAAGAAGGAGAGCACGCCTTCTGACACAATTGTCCCCACAAGTACAAGGCATCCAATGTACTAGTGGACAATAGATTAATTACACGGTTAATAGAACTACTATATATATCAAGGTTGCAAAAGACGCGAGACGGGGTCGAGACGGTCGGGTCCTAAAAGGGTCGAGACGGTCGAGACGGGGTCGAGACGGAGGTCTAGACGGATGTTGACTAACGTTGACTAACGTTGACTTTTAAATAAAAATGTTATATATTATATATATATTGTACATTACATTATTCCAAACATAAGCATTTCACACATGTTTAAATACTTCAACATTTCAAACATAAAAAAAGAAACTCTAAGTAATAGCACAGGGTTTAATTTAAAAAAAAAAAAAAACTTGAAGAAAAATAAAAAAACCCGTTTTTTCCCGTCTCGGACCGTGTTTGACCGTCTTTTGACCGTTTTTTGGCCGATTTCCGTTTTTTCAAACGTTTTATGTATAAACGGGACGGGGCACTCCAAAATCCGTCTACACCCCCGTCTACACCCCCGTTTTTTCCGTTTTTTACAACACTGATATATATTGTTGTATCCACTATTGTAAAAACTAGTGGTGTGGGTTTATCTGTTAGAGTCCAAACCGTGTAATAGCTCTAGTTTATCTCTTAGCTATAATCTAGGTAATCTGTATCAACCAACTATCATTTCCGCCAAGGATAGTTGTGATTCTTTCTGATTTAATCAATAAAGAATAACCGTTGAAAATTACCTGTGACTCTATCTTATTTACTACAGAATACTAAACGTGTTTAACTGACTAGTTAATTAAGAAACGAATTGTATTCACCCCCCCCCCCCCTCTACAATACTCCTGTTGTTATTAAGGGACCAACAATACCCTCATTATAAACCATGTTACATAACTCTTTCATTCTATTTAACCTCTAAACTATCAAGAAAATATTTTCTTAATGATTCGGTCTTTTTCGAGGTATTCTGGTAATTTGACAAGTCAGATTGTGCTATTACCATTTTTTTTAACATTAATTATGTTCATTCCGAAAATTCATACCTACGAATTCTGGACCATTATTCGCTTGATTTAAAGTCGGGAAGATAAAACAAAAGCATGAAGCTTCAAAATATCAATGGGAGTATATATAAATCACAGTAAATTGGAGAGAGTATTAACTGTGGATGTCAATGATTATGGAAAGACAGAAGCAGAGACATCGAAATATAAGGGAAGATATAAAACCCAACAACCACCCAGAAATTACAAACCGTGTGTATCAATGCGTATAGCAATATAAAGACACAGGAGAATGAAAAACACTATAACCCCAAGGTAATGGTAGAAGAAAATAACTTCCTCCGGTGGTAGATGAAAAAGAAGAATGACAGATATGAAAGTTAGGAGTATATCAAGAATCAGAACTGGATGAATCATTTTTACAATCTTTTAAAAATAGAAAATGAGGAAGAAGATGTAAGAGTGATGAAAATAATGAAACGGAAGAGGTCAATTTATAGCGAAATATCAGACATAGCAATCGAGGCAAATTACGCATTTAATCAAAAGAAATCTTAATTTCCTTAAATTCCGAAGAATCAAATCTTATTTAGATTATGAAGATTTTCTATTCCTTAAATTACGGAAATCAATCGTTAATACGTCAAGAGTTAAGACGAATCTCTATTCTCCATTTCACTCTTTTACGATAACTTCTCTCATACACTTCGAATAATCGGATTGTTTTATCAATATTATTCAACGGTGATAAAACTCTATTTATCAACACATATACGGCATGAAAACATTTTTATTGTTAGTCATGACAACCTCACTCAAATTTAGGGACGAAATTTCTTTAACGGGTAGGTACTGTGATGATTTGGAAATTTCTGACCAAATTTAAACTTAATCTTTGTATGAGTAACATTTTCGACACGATAAACAAAGTCTGTAAAACTGAATCTCAAAATTTTTGAACTATTTTCATATATTCAAATACCTTTCGGTTGTTCTCGACGATTCGCGACAAATTATATGTATATAGATACATATATATATACTATAACTTAAAAACGTAACAATGTATTAATTTTTTTGATACCGTACATTAAACTTATTGGTTTAAATATTTATTTGAATATATATGATAAGTTGGAATATTAATTGTATGAATAACTTACGACGTATATTTAAAACGTGTTTATGAATGTTGAAAATATATATTAACTTGGTCATAAAACAATTTGTTACTATATATATATATATATATATATATATATATATATATATATATATATATATATATATATATATATATATATATATATATATATATATATATATATATATGTATATTAACAAATAGCGAGACAATGATTTATAGAAGTAAATGACCAAAACACTCGAAAGTTTAAGATACACTTTGAATGATATAGTTTATTGATAATTTAAGACTATATTTTGACAAAAGTACGAGTCACAAAACGTAAATTGCGATTTTTCTAAGCGTACGAAAATGCGTTCGAGAAATCGGAACCGGGACATAAGTCGAGTGACAACGTACGAGTCATCTGAACGAAAATTACAAGTCAACTATGCACATGAATTTAATATAATATATAATTAATTATTTAAATTATATATATTATATATATTATATTTAATTATGTCGACAAACCAGAAAACAAAAAAATATGTGAGCTGGATCTGACGGCCATGCGATCGCATGAGAAATAGGCATAAAACCCATGCGATCGCATGGGCATCAGAATCAGGAATTATGGCTATAAATACCAGGTTTCTTGCGCATGTTTTTTTACACATATTACTCCTAAGTATTTATTTATTTATTTATTTATTATTATTATTATTATTATTATTATTATTATTATTATATTATTAAGATTATTATTATTATTAATCTTAATATTTTTAGTAATATTATACAAAAAATATTACGACGAGGTCATGAGCGTGTCACTTTCAAAACAAGCTTCAAACGGGATAGAACTGAGGAAATTATGGGTTATAGCTATGGAGGTTATGGGTAATGTTCATGGGTATTGTTCGCAAGTCAAACCTAGTATTTATCATCTCTGTTACGTCTACGTACTTTCCTGCAATATTGAATCTCAATATTGATACGTGAGCATTCATATCTTATCTTTTATATATTAATAGTGTATACATGTCTAGTGCTCGAGTATATATTTATACATGCTTGTATGCTAAATTTCGTCGTTAAATAGTTTATAATGAATCACGAATTAAATACATATATTACTGGTAAAAGGTATATGATATACATGTTTTAGAAAAGCTGGCGAAAAATCAATAACTTTTCATTTAGAAATCGCATAATTTCGATGAACGAATCAAAAGATATGGTCAACTGAATTATAATTGACGTTAATTGGAATTGCTTTTGAATCTGCAATTAATATTTAAACAACCTGTTTATTGAGATTGATAAAATACTACTAGCCAAGTAAATGAATCCTTATATAAGGCACGTCTCGTTTTGTTGAACAATTGTCAAAATTGACTTTTTGAAATGACTTTTGATAACTTTTGTATGTCGATCTCGAGCATTAGGATTGTGATGCACTATAACCCAACCTAGTTTATTAGACATGTATTGACCAACATATGTTCTCTAGGTTGAGATCTACGGTTAATCTTGCATTCCGAGTTACGGTCACTTTTTGAAGAATGACCTTATGTGCTGCTAAGGTGAGTTTCATTTGCTCCCTTTTTAATTGCTTTTGCAATCTATATTTTTGGACTGAGAATACATGCACTTTATTTTAAACGCAATGGATATAAGTACATACTAAATTCTACATCGAGTTTGAACCGAAAATCCCTTAGCTTTGGTAACTAGTAACTGCCGGTTATAAGAACTGGTGGGCGCGAGTAGTTATATATGGATCCATAGGGCTTGATATCCCCGTCTGAGCTAGAGCACTAGCCTTTTAACGGACGTATGCTATTTGAGAAGCGTACACGTTGGTTTGCATGTATTATTAAGATGATTATACAAAGAGTATAAATTATATATACGTTAAGTTTAGTTACCAGGGTGCTCAATTTCGTAGAATATTTTGATAAACGTTTCGGATGAAACAACTGAAATCTTGTGATCCACCTTTATATACAGATTATGCGAAACACTAAAACTATGAACTCACCAACCTTTGTGTTAACACTTGTTAGCATGTTTATTCTCAGGTTCCCTAGAAGTCTTCCGCTATTTGCTTATATGTTAGACAAGCTATGTGCATGGAGTCTTACATGGCATATTTATCAAGGAAACGTTGCATTCACCAAATCATCACCATGTATCTTATTTTGACTGCATTATCAACGGAATTACTATTGTAAACTATTATTTACGGTGATTGTCTATATGTAGAAATCATCAGATGTTGAAAACCTTTGATTTAAATATTAATTTATGGTGTGCCTTTTCAAAAGATTGCAATGTTTACAAAACGTATCATATAGAGGTCAAATACCTTGCAATGAAATCGATGAATGACGTATTCGTCCATATGAATTTGGAGCGATCGTCACAGTTGGTATCAGAGCGTTGGTCCTAGTGAACCAGGTCTTGCATAAGTGTGTCTAACTGATAATTGTTAGGATGCATTAGTAAGTCTGGACTTCGACTGTGTCTGCATGTCAAATGTTTTGCTTATCATTTCTTGTCGTCTATCATCTTAAGTCTAAACGCGTCTTATTGCATTGATTGCATAGATAGTGTATAGACAAAATTCATATCTTGTCATATCTATTGCAGTAAACTTTGACTGCCATCTTCCAAATATTTCTCCGTAATTTACGGGATTTTGGTATTATCTATACATATGTAAATTATGTATTGAAGAGTACCAATCAAATTCTATAATCTATTTCATATCAAAAATTATCTCTCTAATTATACAAGATGGATCCCGTATCTAGTTCAAATTCCTTAAATTCCGACAGCTATTCCGATATGGATATTCACCTGAACTCTGAAGAAAGTGTAACTGGAATGGATCAACCAATCAGCCATCACCTATTCTGGATGAATTGGGGATGGGTTCGTAGCCTACTTAATCATTGGAGACAAGAAGAAGGTGATCCCTTCCATCCACCACATTGCCCTCTTGGCGAAGAACCTGAAGCACTTACCGGCGAACCTATTCGTAATACTATTTTCTCTCTCATTTCCAGAGTTTCTCATCATGATTATATACTATCCCATATTATAAATCTTATTTATCCGATCGTCCGAACCACCGATCATCCCGGTATATTAGAAGAAGTCAACGAGCTTCGTGCTCGGGTAGTGGCTTTGGAGAATATGGTGCAAGGGTTACGAACACCAGCAGCAGCACCCGCAGCATAACCGGTACCACCATCATCCACACCAACAGGATCATTACCACCACCAACAACCACATCCGCATCACACGCCTCAACATCACAATTTGTACCTCGGATATCAACATCATACGCACCATAGGTACCAAGAAGTACCAGCAACGACAAACGATGAAGTATGGATTCATAACTTCATCGGAAAAACATTCTACGTCGATTATGTAATTTCTAAAGTTTAGAGATTATCTATTCTAGCCTTAACCCTAAATCAGATAGAGTAGAAACCCTTATCCGAATGGTGTAAGATACAAGCTAGACTTGTTTTACCAACAGCATCAACAGTACCCTTAGCCTCACCAGCACAGTCAGTGCTGTCAACATCGTCAGAATCAGCAGCACCTCTAACATCACAAGCTTCGTCAGTTCAAGAAAGCACCGTGGACATCATTACGAGTCAACAACGAGTATATTGTATCAATGAGTTATGAAGTAATAACTCAATTCATCTAAAGAATTTATATGTATATCTTATATATATAAATTTTAAAACCATCATGAATCTTTTCGTACTAAGCTATTACGTGTGAATTTTAAGGGGTAGATACTACTCGGTTAATTCATATTACTAATATGCTATGATGTACATCCTTCGTTAACAACTTAACCATCGTTAACTACAAATATCTGTTTCAACTCAATGAATTCCATTTCATAATGAACTTAGTGTATTAATCAATTACATGTTTGATTTTACACTTTTATCTTCGATGTACTCGAAACTTTCTAGAAAACATCATTTATATCTTATGAAGTTCATAAGAATTCCACGAGCATCAACATCCTTCATCGAGGAATAAGAATAAATAATGAAGTATTGATTTCATTAGTGAAATACTCCGCGAAGATTATGCAATCCTTAATGTTTTAGAGATTATTCATTCAATTCAAAAATCAAATGAGCTTAATATGATATTAACTCATCAAATCTGTATTACATCTGAAGAAAATATACATACATATATTTTCATAAAGACGGTAATAAAAAAATTCTTTTGTACAAAGTATTAATTGTGAAATCCTTTAACGGGTAGGTAATACTCGGGAAATATATAAGTTCACAATTAATATGTTATACTGTACATTCTTCAACTTTGATTCAAAAATTATTAACTATGCTCACAGCGATATACAATCGTTTCCATACAAATTCAATTACATATTCCGATTTTGAAAAATCAGAATCCAAGCCAAGATTTAACAGAAAACATCACTCTTAGATTCTTACATCTTTCAAATGCTATACTTTGACTTCAAAACTGTGCTAGAACATCACTTCTATTCATAAACCCAGAAAAAAAAGAAAAAAAAAATTGTATCGTTCAAAATTCTAGAACATCATATGTATCTTGACAGTTACAATCTTCATGCAAACCCTTCAAACTTTTGAAAACACCTCGGATTGATAACCAACGATTCGGTTATGATGACTTTGAATGCTGATGAAGCAGCAAAAACTATAAACGACATTAACAGCCAAAAGTTTGATGATGAAGAATAGTGTGTTGGCAAAGCTCAGAAAAAGAGAAGGTTTGGAACTGGAAAACGGATTGAGCAAAGTATGAAGGAGGCTGTGGATAAATCACAAAGACTAAACCTGCCTTCAAAGAATCCAAATTATTCAGTATCTGCTGAAGCCATTAACGAATACCTTGCTTCCGAATCTAAACCCTTGCGGACAATATTCTTCATCATCCTCTGATATTAGAAATTCTAAGATATCATCGTATCTTTCATTATAAATATCCTCCATATTTCTGGAGATAATTCCATAATCATTCTCATCGAAAATCAATTTTCTCCTTGCGATATCTGTGTAACATCATAAAAGAAACTATTTTAGTTTCTAAATTCTGGAACCTTCGAGTTTAAAATATGAATATTTTTAAAGTGGTGTTGGGAACTGAAGCATGAGTTAGTATAATATAATGACACTTGATCAACGTGATTGATAATGCTAAAAACGAACATATATTTCATAGCATTATTCCTCAAGAAAGACAAGCTTTTAGTTGCAATTGTCCTATTTACAAGTGATATTCGTTTAAATAATAAAAGGTGAAGACAAAAGACAGATTCGACGAATTGAAAACGCAAACGACGAAAAAGCTCAAAAGTACAAAATACAATCAATGAGGTTCCAATTATTGATAAGAAACGTCTCAAAATTACAAGAGTACAAGATTCAAAACGCAAAGTACAAGATATTAAATTATTCGTAAGGACGTTCGAAAATCCGGAACCGGGACCAGAGTCAACTCTCAACGCTCGACGCAACGGACTAAAAATTACAAGTCAACTATGCATATGAATATAATATAATATATAATTAATTCTTAAAATTAATATATATATTATATTATATTTAAATAAACGTCGGCAGAAGAAAACAACCAAATGTGGCTCTCCTCAGCTGGCCATGCGATCGCATGGCCTTGAAGGGCAAAACCCATGCGATCGCATGAGCCCTTTTTCCAGGCCTGTCCTATAAAGTTCGCGAGTTTTGGACGCAAAAACGCACATCTTTTTCTTCTCCTCATTCATACGTAGTATATATTTATATTTATATTTATATTTTAATTTTAATTTTAATTTTAATTCTAATAATAAGGGTATGTTAGCGAATGTTGTAAGGATGTAAGTCGAAATTCTGTCGTTGTAACGCTACGCTATTTTTAATCATTGTAAGTTATGTTCAACCTTTTTACATTAATGTCTCGTAGCTAAGTTATTATTATGCTTATTTAAAACGAAGTAATCATGATGTTGGGCTAATTACTAAAATTGGGTAATTGGGCTTTGTACCATAATTGGGGTTTGGACAAAAGAACGACACTTGTGGAAATTAGACTATGGGCTATTAATGGGCGTTATATTTGTTTAACTAAATGATAATTTGTTAATGTTAATATAAAGATTTACAATTGGACGTCCCTATAAATAACCATATACACTCGATCGGACACGATGGGCGGGGTATTTATATGTACGAATAATCGTTCATTTAACCGGACACGGGAATGGATTAATAGCCACTAGAATTATTAAAACAGGGGTGACATTATGTACAAGGACACTTGGCATAATTGATAACAAAGTATTAAAACCTTGGGTTACACTCCGTCGACATCCTGGTGTAATTATTAAACAAAGTATTAAAATCTTGTTACAGTTTAAGTCCCCAATTAGTTGGAATATTTAACTTCGGGTATAAGGATAATTTGACGAGGACACTCGCACTTTATATTTATGACCGATGGACTGTTATGGACAAAAACCAGACGGACATATTAAATAATCCAGGACAAAGGACAATAAACCCATGGGCATAAAACTAAAATCAACACGTCAAACATCATGATTACGGAATTTAAATAAGCATAATTCTTTTATTTCATATTTAATTTCCTTTATTTTATATTTAATTGCACTTCTAATTATCGCACTTTTATTTTTTGTTATTGTATTTAATTGCACTTTTATTTATCGCAATTTCATTATCGTTATTTACTTTACGCTTTTAAGTCTTTTATTTATTTAATATTTTACATTTGGTTTTAACTGCGACTAAAGTTTTAAAATTGACAAACCGGTCATTAAACGGTAAAAATCCCTCTTTAAAATAATAATATTACTTATATATATATTCGTATTTTTATAAATTAAACTAATATAGCGTTAAGCTTTGATTAAAAGATTCCCTGTGGAACGAACCGGACTTACTAAAAACTACACTACTGTACGATTAGGTACACTGCCTATAAGTGTTGTAGCAAGGTTTAAGTATATCCATTCAATAAATAAATAAATATCTTGTGTAAAATTGTATCGTATTTAATAGTATTTCCTGCTAAAATTTAATAGTATTTTATACCCCTTAGCTTTAACTATCAAGTATTTTTGGCGCCGCTGCCGGGGAACTTTCTTGCTTAAAAGCCGGAAGCGCAACGCTAAAAAGAAAAAAAACAAAAAGATTTTTATTTTTAGTTTACTTTTATTAAAATACGCTTTTGTAAAAAAATACGTTTTAATATATTCAAAAATATAAAAAGAAAACAAAAATATAAATATTTTTAAGAGTTTGTTAAATATTTAAGTTCTATAAAAGTTTCTTTATCTTTATTTTATAAAAATATAAGTTTTATTTAATTTATATAAATATATTACATAAATATATAAAACAGAAAATTCAAAACAGAAAAAAATAAAAAATAAAACATTCGGCCTGCTACTGTAGCAGCCCGTAACCTGGCCCAAAACCTCAGCTCATGCGATCGCATGAGCCCGAAGGCATAAACTCATGCGATCGCATGAGAGTGTCTGACACGCCAACTGCAACCCTAAAACTGCATTTATTACGGTGTATTATTATTATTATTATTTAATAAACCCTAATTAGGTTTTAATATTTTATTATTTAGTTTAATTTTAGTTTTTAATTTATTTTATATTTGTTAAATTAGTTTAATTAAGTTGTAAAATTAATAGTTTTATAAAATAAATAATATAAAAATAATATTTTTATAAAAATTGTAATTTTTACAACTTTTAGTATATTTTTATATTTTATCCCTTTTTAATTGTTTTAGCGTAACTTTTGTATTTTTCGCTCGTATTTAGTTTTAAGACATAGTTTTTGCCATAGTTATTTTTATTTCTAGATTTTTAGGCTCTGTCGTAAAATCCCTTAAGTGCTTTTTCTTTAGACTAAGATATAGGTACTTTAGAATTTTGCGACGCCTTTTTAAGTTTTAGTTCCTTTTTAAGATATTGCTATTTGGGATATAGTTTTACTTGTAAGCTTTAATATTTTTAGACACCTTTTACCTATGTATCAATTATCATTCCAATTAGTAATCTCAATTTGCGATTATAATTTTAAGTTAGTGATAGTAATAAGGTTGGGTTAGTCAAGTATTTTTAAGTTTTATAGTCATTCTCTGTTTCTTTTATTTTTCGATCTTTTCTTTTTCGACCTTTTTCGACGCGCTCTTTTTCTTTCTTATTTCTCGCCATTCTAGTTTTAGGACATAGATTTTTATTCTACTTCTTATCTAAATTTCTTAAAATTACGAAAATTTATTTTAAGTGGTTAAATTGATAGACATCAAAATTTTCTGGTTCGTAGTAATAGTTGGATTTGTACGTGGACCGGGTTATTGGAGCCAAACAGTCCTCAATTATATTGAGACCAAACGAATACTGCCCATCTGCTGCATCTTTTGGCTATTCGAAACGTGGGCAAAATCAGAAAAGTCTATTAATTGAATAACTTATATAATTTTTCTTTCCTTTTAAAAACTAATAGGATATTCAGTGAATGCACCGAGCAAGACGTTCACCACCTTTTGTACGTTCACCACCTGTAACTAGATCAATACATCTAGCTAATATTACCGCCGTTGATTTTTCTTTAGAATCGTCATCTAGTCAACCAAGTACTCCAGTTCAAATTTCCGATAATCCATTTTTTGAACCCGACCTCACAATTGAGAATCCGGAGAATATTCAGGGACGATTCATAGATCCTGAACCATTAAATTTTCCTCCGGAACCACCAATCATTCAAACAGAGATTGTTGAGGAACGAACCATTAAATCAGAATCCTCTAGTGATTCCGATTCAACAAATTCAATTATGGAGAATTTGGAACCTTTAAGTATGGAAGACCGAATGAGAGCTAAACGCACTGGCCAAGGTCACGCAATTACTCATCCAGACATTAATGCGCCAGATTATGAAATCAAAGGACAAATTCTACACATGGTAACTAATCAATGACAATTCAGTGGTGCGCTGAAGGAAGATCCAAACGAACATCTTCGTACCTTTAATAGGATCTGCACACTATTTAAAATCCGAGAAGTGGAGGATGAACAGATATATCTCATGTTATTTCCCTGGACTTTAAAGGGAGAAGCCAAAGATTGTTTGGAATCGTTACTATTGTTTTCTTGATGGATTTTCTGGATATTTTCAAATTCAAATAGCACCCGAAGATCAAGAGAAAACCACATTCACGTGCCCTTATGGTACTTTTGCTTACAAACGCATGCCATTTGGACTTTGCAACGCCCCTGCAACCTTTCAAAGGTGTATGATGGCGATTTTTCACGACATGATAGAAGAATGCATGGAAGTTTTCATGGATGACTTTTCAGTCTTCGGTGATACATTTGAATCATGTCTAGCTAATCTTGAACGAATGCTGATTAGATGCGAACAATCAAATCTAGTACTTAATTGGGAGAAATGCCATTTCATGGTTAAAGAAGGCATCGTTCTTGGACATAAAATTTCAAAAGAAGGAATTGAAGTGGATAAAGCTAAAGTAGATGTAATTGCTAAACTTCCACATCCCACCAATGTTAGAGGAGTTAGGAGTTTTCTAGGGCATGCCGGTTTTTACCGACGTTTCATAAAAGATTTTTCTAAAATTGCCACTCCTATGAATAAACTCCTAGAAAAGGATGCTCCATTCATCTTTTCAGATGAATGTATCAAATCTTTTAATATTCTTAAAGAGAAACTCACTAATGCGCCGATCATGATAACACCAAATTGGAATCTATCGTTTGAACTAATGTGCGATGCAAGTGATTTTGCAATGGGAGCCGTTTTAGGACAAAGGATTGAAAAATGATTTCAACCTATATATTATGCTAGTAAGACGTTACAAGGAGCACAAACGAATTACACAACTACTGAAAAAGAACTCCTTGCTATTGTCTTTGCTTTTGACAAATTTCGTTCATATCTCGTTCTAGCAAAAACGGTGGTCTATTCCGACCATTCTGTTCTTAGATACCTATTTTCGAAACAAGATGCCAAACCAAGATTAATCCGTTGGATCTTACTCTTACAAGAGTTCGATATTGAAATCCGAGATAAAAGAGGAGCAGAAAATCTCGCCGCTGATCATCTTTCTCGTCTTGAAAATCCCAAATTAGAAGTTCTAAATGAATCGGCCATACAAGACAACTTTCCTGATGAATATCTATTGAAGATAGATTATACTGAAATTCCATGGTTTGCAGACTATGCAAACTACTTAGTATGTGGATTCCTTGAAAAAGGATTATCGTACCAAAAAACGAAAGAAATTCTTCAGTGATATAAAACACTATTTTTGGGAAGATCCACATTTGTTTAAAAGTTGTCCTGATGGAATAATACGCCGATGTGTATTTGGAGATGAAGCTAGTAAAATTTTAAACCATTGTCACACAGGACCAACAGGAGGGCATTATGGGCCTCAACTAACAGCAAGAAAAGTTTATGATGCTGGATTCTATTGGCCTACAATTTACAAAGACGCTCACCTTCTTTGCAAATCCTGTGATGCTTGTCAAAGGGCCGGAAAAATAAGTCAACGTGATGAAATGCCACAAAATGTCATTCAAGTATATGAAGTATTTGCCATTTGGGGTATTGACTTTATGGGTCCATTTCCAAAATCTCATAATAATCTCTATATTCTCGTAGCCATTGATTATGTATCTAAATGGGCGGAAGTACAAGCTCTCCCAACTAACGATGCACAAGTTGTAGTCAACTTTTTAAAACGTCTTTTTGCAAGGTTTGGAACATCGAAAGCTTTAATAAGTGATCGGGGTACTCATTTTTGTAATAATCAACTTGAGAAAGTTCTCAAAAGATATGGAGTAACTCATAAAATCTCCACCGCATATCATCCACAAACAAGTGGACAAGTTGAAAATACCAACCGAGCTTTAAAACGTATTCTAGAGAAAACCGTAGGATCAAATCCGAAGGAATGGTCCATTAAATTGGAGGATGCACTCTGGGCTTTTAGAACAGCCTACAAAACTCCAATTGGAACCACACCTTTTAAACTCGTCTATGGAAAAGCATGTCATCTTCCAGTAGAAATTGAACACAAAGCATTTTGGGCTTTGAAGACATGTAATATTGATTTACATGAAGCTGGACGTCTACGGTTAAGTCAATTAAACGAATTAGAAGAATTAAGACATGAAGCATACGAAAATTCGTTAATCAATAAGGAAAGAACGAAGAAATGGCATGATAAAAGAATCAGAAGTTCAAAAGAATTTAAAGAAGGAGATAGAGTTCTTCTTTTCAATTCACGATTCAAGCTATTTCCTGGAAAATTGAAATCGAGATGGTCTGGACCATTCATAGTCAAAAGAGTTTTTCCATTCGGAACGATAGAATTAATAAATTCAAATGGGATTGAATTTAAGGTTAATGGTCACAGAGTTAAACATTACATAGATAATCCGATGGAAGTCGACAACGAACTTAATCACAATTTCGATACCACAGCTAACTAAGTGTGGGGAGAATCAAGTCTTTTAAGGATTTTATGTATTTCTGTTAGAGTTAGATTTTCTGTTTTCGTGTAGTTCTCGAAAATGGAACCCGAATGGTCTTTCCTAGCAGACCCTAAAGAACTAGTCTTCTCCCCCCATTCTGAATTTTTATTTTTTTTAGGTTTTTACGAAATGAAGACTTCCTGTGAACTAAACCATGGTCTAATGCTACACGCTTTGATCACTAAACGTAATAATGACACACTTTCGAGTGAAATAGTATCAGTAATCAGAGAAAGATTGGACGGAGTAAGAAAAGAATCCAGATGCGAAGATAATAAGTTACAATTTGGTAAAGGAAAATCAAAATCCGCAGCGAAAAGAAGAGCACGACACCTTGAAAGATGTCACAAATGCGGAAAATGGTCACATGGAGGTAAATGTTCAAATAATCAAACCTATTCAAATACCGAATTTGTTACTTTATGCAGAGATGGACCGTTCATATGTTTAGAAGAAAAAACACTGAATGCTCGAGGTTACGCCTATGTAGCTATGGAAAACCAATTAAACCGACTATCTTATGAATGGGATAGATCATATAACTAAGAATACTATCTCACAGGTAAGTCTGTACAGTTTTTAAATTTTTTTTATTTTTATTTTTAACCTTTTGATAATAAACGCTAATTTGTTCGCTATAAAGTATTAAATTGGTATTGAATGAAATTAGGTTTGGCGACCGAAATTATTGATATCATACAAAAATTTATTACATCACTGCGAAATTTAACATTTATTCTTAAGGTATAAAATTCTTTAATCAATCAACCCAAAATATTTCAAAAATTCGTCATGAGTTAAATTAGGTCATGGAACCGAAATTACTTTACCGAAAAGAGGAGCGCATATTTTTGATAATATTTGATTGATTAAAGTGGGATAAAAGACCAAAAAAATTTTTAATTTTATTTTTACCATGTTTTTAAAATTAATATATAAATCTTAAATTAATATTGTAAACTTTTTAAATTAATATATTTAAAATTATAAATATTTGAACAATTGATATTTTTAAGTTTGTATGTATAAAAACAAAAATATAATATAAGTTTGGTGTAAATTTTTAATTTTTAAAAAAATGTGAATTTTTAATTTTATGCATATTTTAAATTTAAGTTGTGTGAATTTAAAAACAAAAATTTACTTTATTTCGCTAAGTTAAAAATATGATTTTTAAAATTCGTCATGAGTTGAAGACTAGGTCGTTGAACCGAAATTGCTTTACCCGAGGGAGGGACGAGAACTTTTATTATCATTATTTTTAATCTTATTGAATTAAAGTATGCCAAAAACATTAAAAAACCCAAAAATCTTTACTTTTAAAACCGTGCTTTGAATTGACAAATTTTAAAATTTTATCGAGGGACGGACTAGGACATCGATCCGAAACACCCTCGCTCCTAAAGGAAAACAAATTTTTAAAATTTAATTAATTATAAGTTTTATAAACTATAAGGTTTTATATATATAAAAAAAAGAGCAAAACACTGTAGTCGGGTACCCATGCGATCGCATGGGATTCTCACTATCCCTCCATGCGATCGCATGGAGAGTAAAATCTGGCCAGAAGCATATTGCTCAGTCGCCTGTTCTTCAACACAAACACACACACATTTACACGAACCAACCCTAAAATCCTCTCTAAAATTCGCCATTTTTCACCGTAATTCGTCATTTTTCTTGCTCTAATCATGCCTAGATTCTCATTCTTCAGCAAAATGGTAAAAATTACACCCCTAAACTCATAAATTTGCTAGTTTTTGTGATAATTCTAATTTTTTACCTAATGCAATTTTGTTAATTTCTAGTGTAATTAGTGTTAAATTGTTAGTATTTTATGCATGTATAACCTATATTGATGCTATTTAACATGATTTTAAGCCAAAAACTTCAAAAATTTTAGAAATCTAGGGTTTGTGTTCTTGAGCAATTTGGGGCTTTTTGATATAAACAGGTTATGGCCGATTTTTGTCATGAATTATTGCTAAATTGAGTAGTGTAACATGTTTAGATAGTTAAATGATCCAAACATTGATCCTAAACATGATTTTTGGAGATTAAAGTGAACTTTTTAAGTCCAAAATTCATGAACTTGATTAATTTGATATATTTGCCATTTGAGACTTGTTTAATTATTAGTAATAACTATTTTGACATGATATTTGAGTTAAATGCTTATGAATTTTGTATACATTTTCATATGTGCTTATTTGAAAAGTGTAGAATTGTGAAAAATTGTGAAAATGTGTATAAGTTTAATTTTGATTTAACATGTTATAGTGATTGTTTTAAGTTGTTATTTTGCTAACACTAATGCATATTTGGATGCACAAATTTTGTGTTTAATGTGTTTTGCAGAAAGCCGATACTGGAGGTTCAGGAGCATCATCATCTAGACGACCAGCACCAGCACCAGAACCAGAACCAGAAATGCAACACGAACAAGAACCACAACAAGAACTACAACAACAGCCTGATCAGCACATACCTTATTATGATCCGGTACAGTTTGTTGATGAATTCATAGTATTCCCAATGAGGCCGCCTGTAGAATTCCCAACGATTCCTGAGCACACTCTGCATCCTAATCTGAGATTTGATAGGAGATGGAGAGATTACGAGACATATCAAAGGAACAAATTCAAATTGGTAAAAAAAAATGTAGAGGTGCCAAGGGTAATCGATTGAGCCCCTTTGGAAACGGTCCATCTAGCTAACCGTGTTAGACAGCTTTTGGTACAAAGGTATGGCAGTTCTTCTTTTACAGATTGGGAACGTCTTTTCACCATTCGTAGACCTGTATATAAGGAATGGTGTGTTGAGTTGATGAGTACTGTATCACTTGATACAAATATAGTTAGAATAGATGATAGAAGATTTCTTAGGTTTATCCTTGGCGGTAGGATGTACAGAATGTCCATGCTAGACATGGCCAGGGCCTTACAGATATATACTCCTGGTGAGTTGCTATTACCCGATTGTACAAATTTGATTCATTATGGTAAAAGGGTAGATAGTAACTTTGACGCTGATGCCATTTGGAGGCGTATGTCACATTTTGATGTTTTTAAACGAGCAGGAGGACACTCCTATACACATATTGACAGAGTCGAGCTTCGTATTATTCATAGATTTTTGGCTAACTCGATTACACAGAGAGGTCACAATAAAGAAAAAATTACCTTACATAATTTATTCTACCTAAAGTGTATTCGTGATCCTAGAAGCTTTGTCAATATCCCTTACTGTGTTGCTTTTTATTTATCTAAAATGGTAGAGGGAATGCAAGACGGGAGTATAATAGGAGGAGGTATTTTTGTTACTCTCATTTGAGAGTATTTAGGTGTTGATAGGAACCAAGGGGGTCCATTACAGCTTTGTACAGAATAGGTTGAGCCCTTAGGATTGAAAGTTTATGTGGGTGCTAAGGTATTGAAAAGTAGACGTAACTAGGAAGTACCCTATGAGGGATCTCATCCTCAGGTAGAGAGAGGCTCAGACGAGGAAATGGAGGAGGTGGAAGACATTAGGGATGTCTTTCGAGATGCTATTCTTGACGTCCACGTTCGTATAGATGAGGAAGCAATGACGAACGCGGCCAGACATAGTATGTATGAGCAGTGGAACTCTGAGCGAGTATACAAGGATTATAGGCGACGCCAACACGATAGCTGGTTAGTTCATCAGCACCAAATCATGAGCCAGCTATCATATCAGGTACCAAATAACTATTTACCTACTCGACCTGCTCATTTTCCGCCACACAGCCCCGATATCCGACCACCCTTTAACCGGTATGACTATAACCAAGCCTATCAGAACACCTATAACCAACAATGGAACCCACCTGATGAGATGAACTGGAACCCCTATCTAGACTGATTTGGTTCCATTTGGTTATTTATATGATTTTTATATTTTTATCTTTTTACTTATTCATGTTTAAACTTATATTATTAAATATACTTATGTAATCTTTATCATTTTTATTATTATTGTGTACTAATATTTCACATTTAGGATTTGAAAGTGGGATATTAAGTCCCATTTCAAATTGGCATGCATGTTTATATTTGTATGTATGGATATTGTAAATTGTACAAAACAGGGTAAAACAGCGCATTTTCAAAGACTGACATTAAGTTCAGCAAAAGCTACTAATTTTGACGACAAGATAAATGTGATGTAACAACAGACGGAATGAACAAATGATATGCACCATTTATCATTCAGCAAACAAACGCCAATATGTTTGGAAACTTTGGTAAAATTTAATCATTTTCACACTAATCACCCTCAATAATTTAAATTGTTACTGATTTCTTGCAAATGAGGGCATTGCAAGATCTTAAGTGTGGGAAGGGGTTAAATTCTTTTGAATTTTTAAAATTTTTTTTTTACTTTAAACACTTGGTTACCATTAAAAATACTAGTAACGTAGTAGTTGTATTAGAATCTAGTGCTCTCTGATAATAAAGAACAGCCCTAGTCTTATATACTGACTACCCAATTCTAGTAAAATTTTTCAAAATTTTTAATTAAATGAACTCAAAATCATGTTTATACATATTTATGAACGATAAAACTAGGTGTTAACACCGAAATTATTGTTACCTCAGAAAGGACATAAATTGAGAAACAAACCAAAATGTTAAAATTCATTTAAAATGGAATAGAGGACAATAAAAAGGAAAATAAAAGCCAAGTGTGGAAAAAATTACCAAGTTATCTTAAACATATGTCACATATTTCTGTAACAAATAATTGAAGATACTTTTGCTTTGGACTAAACTAAACTGTTTTACCCGATGAAAGAAAAGAAGAGATGGATCTACACGATGAATCAATTCCATCGTTAAAAGGAAGTAAAGTCTTTCGAAAAAGACACGCGCTTCTTGATTTAGGTCATGAAGTTGTCGTCCAGACCAGCTGTAGGTTGATGAAAAATCTAGAAAAGTCATCTCTCAAATCAGCAGGAAATCCACGGACCTCAGCATCAAACAGGGTCGCCAAGTGGTCAGATTTATCCTAACCATGAGAAGGATTTATCTCGTACAATGGGGGGCACCGTGTAAATTAGCTTGATAAGACTAATGAATCAGACCCCCAGAAAGGATAATCTCCTTAAAAGATCAAAAATCAGCTTTTAAGACTGATATTACTCAAGCCTAGAGATTGACCTTAAAGATTGAGAATTACAAACTCATGGAATTCAATGATATCTAAACTCGAGCTTGAACGAGAAAATATTTTGATCAAATTATAAACCGATTTGTTTTCTGAAAACCCATTTTCAATGCGTTCATTACCATTGAATGTAAAATCCTAGGAATTCATCTGGAATTCATTAGGTCATCTGAACCAAATCGGGTGTCAACCGTAAGAACGGTGGTTGCATAGCATGGTCGAAGACAGGACCTTGTGTCAGACCGAAAAATCATAAGGGTGAGCTTTACTATTGCTCCTACCAAGGATAGTAATTGCGTCCGACACGTTATAGACCATAATTAAAAGCATGTCAGGGGACATTGCCTTAACAGTTGCTTGTTCAACGCTTTCCTTTACAACCGGACGGTAGTTTATCAAAAGGTAATATACGGAGCAAGTAAACTGGACGTGTTGCTTTCCCAATACAAGGTTAGCAAGTGGGTGACACAAAACCGCAAGTTTTGAGCTAAAATTTTCAAATCTGAAACCCACCAAACCCACAAAAATATATATATATATATATATATATATATATATATATATATATATATATATATATATATATATATATATATATATTTTGCAAACACCGGTGAAGGGTTATTCCGGAAAACTTATCTAGGGTAAAAACTAGATTTAATTTTCAAAAGATCAAATGTTTTCATAAAGATCCAATTTACTTAATGGATCTAAATTTTTATAGTCATGTGGGACTGTAAACCACATCGTTACTACCATTGTTTATACCGCCGTAAAGAAATCACTGATGTACAAAGTGTGAAGAATAAAGAAGTGATTTAGTATTTCAAGACTATATTGCTTGAGGACAAGCAACGCTCAAGTGTGGGAATATTTGATAATGCTAAAAACGAACATATATTTCATAGCATTATTCCTCAAGAAAGACAAGCTTTTAGTTGCAATTGTCCTATTTACAAGTGATATTCGTTTAAATAATAAAAGGTGAAGACAAAAGACAGATTCGACGAATTGAAGACGCAAACGACCAAAAAGCTCAAAAGTACAAAATACAATCAATGAGGTTCCAATTATTGATAAGAAACGTCTCAAAATTACAAGAGTACAAGATTCAAAACGCAAAGTACAAGATATTAAATTATTCGCAAGGACGTTCGAAAATCCAGAACCGGGACCAGAGTCAACTCTCAACGCTCGACGCATCGGACTAAAAATTACAAGTCAACTATGCATATGAATATAATATAATATATAATTAATTCTTAAAATTAATATATATATTATATTATATTTAAATAAACGTCGGCAGAAGAAAACAACCAAATGTGGCTCTCCCCAGCTGGCCATGCGATCGCATGGCCTTGAAGGGCAAAACCCATGCGATCGCATGAGCCCTTTTTCCAGGCCTGTCCTATAAAGTTCGCGAGTTTTGGACGCAAAAACACACTTCTTTTTCTTCTCCTCATTCATACGTAGTATATATTTATATTTATATTTATATTTTAATTTTAATTCTAATAATAAGGGTATGTTAGCGAATGTTGTAAGGGTGTAAGTCGAAATTCTGTCCGTTTAACGCTACGCTATTTTTAATCATTGTAAGTTATGTTCAACCTTTTTACATTAATGTCTCGTAGCTAAGTTATTATTATGCTTATTTAAAACGAAGTAATCATGATGTTGGGCTAATTACTAAAATTGGGTAATTGGGCTTTGTACCATAATTGGGGTTTGGACAAAAGAACAACACTTGTGGAAATTAGACTATGGGCTATTAATGGGATTTATATTTGTTTAACTAAATGATAATTTGTTAATGTTAATATAAAGATTTACAATTGGACGTCCCTATAAATAACCATATACACTCGAGCGGACACGATGGGCGGGGTATTTATATGTACGAATAATCGTTCATTTAACCGGACACGGGAATAGATTAATAGCCACTAGAATTATTAAAACAGGGGTGAAATTATGTACAAGGACACTTGGCATAATTGATAACAAAGTATTAAAACCTTGGGTTACACTCAGTCGACATCCTGGTGTAATTATTAAACAAAGTATTAAAATCTTGTTACAGTTTAAGTCCCCAATTAGTTGGAATATTTAACTTCGGGTATAAGGATAATTTGACGAGGACACTCGCACTTTATATTTATGACTGATGGACTGTTATGGACAAAAACCAGACGGACATATTAAATAATCCAGGACAAAGGACAATTAACCCATGGGCATAAAACTAAAATCAACACGTCAAACATCATGATTACGGAAGTTTAAATAAGCATAATTCTTTTATTTCATATTTAATTTCCTTTATTTTATATTTAATTGCACTTCTAATTATCGCACTTTTATTTTTTGTTATTATATTTAATTGCACTTTTATTTATCGCAATTTCATTATCGTTATTTACTTTACGCTTTAAATTAAGTCTTTTATTTATTTAATATTTTACATTTGGTTTTAACTGCGACTAAAGTTTTAAAATCGACAAACCGGTCATTAAACGGTAAAACCCCCCTTTAAAATAATAATATTACTTATATATATATATATATATTCGTATTTTTATAAATTAAACTAATATAGCGTTAAGCTTTGATTAAAAGATTCCCTGTGAAACGAACCGGACTTACTAAAAATTACACTACTGTACGATTAAGTACACTGCCTATAAGTGTTGTAGCAATGTTTAAGTATATCCATTCAATAAATAAATAAATATCTTGTGTAAAATTGTATCGTATTTAATAGTATTTCCTGCTAAAATTTAATAGTATTTTATACCCCTTAGCTTTAACTATCAGTGATTATATTACATTAAGTCATACTGAGTTTCTAATGGAACGTGATAAAGGTTCACAGATCATACCCTCATTATAAACCATGTTACATAAATCTTTCATTCTATTTAACCTCTAAACTATCAAGAAAATATTTTCTTAATGATTCGGTCTTTTTCGAGGTATTCTGGTAATTTTACAAGTCAGATTGTGCTATTACCGTTTTTTTTTTTGAACATTAATTATGTTCATTCCGAAATTCATACCTACGAATTCTGGACCATTATTCGCTTGATTTAGAGTCGGGAAGATAAAACAAAAGCATGAAGCTTCAAAATATTAATGGGAGTATATATAAATCACAGTAAATTGGAGAGAGTATTAACTGTGGATGTCAATGATTATGGAAAGACAGAAGCAGAGACATCGAAATATAAGGGAAGATATAAAACCCAACAACCACCCAGAAATTACAAACCGTGTATATCAATGCGTATAGCAATATAAAGACACGGGAGAATAAAAAACACTATAACCCCAAGGTAATGGTAGAAGAAAATAACTTCCTCCGGTGGTACATGAAAAAGAAGAATGACAGATATGAAAGTTAGGAGTATATCAAGAATCAGAACTGGATGAAGCATTTTTACAATCTTTTGAAAATAGGAAATGAGGAAGAAGATGTAAGAGTGATGAAAATAATGAGACGGAAGAGGTCAATTTATAGCGAAATATCAAACATAGCAATCGAGGCAAATTATGCATTTAATCAAAAGAAATCTTAATTTCCTTAAATTCCGAAGAATCAAATCTTATTTAGATTATGAAGATTTTCTATTCCTTAAATTACGAAAATCAATCGTTAATACGTCAAGAGTTAAGACGAATCTCTATTCTCCATTTCACTCTTTTACGATAACTTCTCTCATACGCTTCGAATAATCGGATTGTTTTATCCATATTATTCAACGGTGATAAAACTCTATTTATCAACACATATACGGCATGAAAACATTTTTATTGTTAGTCATGACAACCTCACTCAAATTTCGGGACGAAATTTCTTTAACGGGTAGGTACTGTGATAACCCGGAAATTTCTGACCAAATTTAAACTTAATCTTTGTATGAGTAACATTTTCGACACGATAAACAAAGTCTATAAAACTGAATCTCAAAATTTTTGAACTATTTTCATATATTCAAATACCTTTCGGTTGTTCTCGACGATTCGCGAACAATTATATGTATATAGATGCATATATATATATATATATATATATATATATATATATATATATATATATATATATATATATATATATATATATATATATATATATATATATATATATACTATAACTTGAAAACGTAACAATGTATTAATTTTTTTGAAACCGTACATTAAACTTATTGGTTTAAATATTTATTTGAATATATATGATAATTTGAAATATTAATTGTATGAATAACTTACGACGTATATTTAAAACGTGTTTATGAATGTTGAAAATATATATTAACTTGGTCATAAAATGATTTGTTATTATATATATATATATATATATATATATATATATATATATATATATATATATATATATATATATATATATATATATATATATATATATATTAACAAATAGCGAGACAATGATTTATAGAAGTAAATGACCAAAACACTCGAAAGTTTAAGATACACTTTGAATGATATAGTTTATTGATAATTTAAGACTATATTTTGACAAAAGTACGAGTCACAAAACGTAAATTGCTAGTTTTCTAAGCGTACGAAAATGCGTTCGAGAAACCAGAACCGGGACATAAGTCGAGTGACAACGTATGAGTCATCTGAACGAAAATTACAAGTCAACTATGCACATGAATTTAATATAATATATAATTAATTATTTAAATTATATATATTATATATATTATATTTAATTATGTCGACAAACAAGAAAACAAAAAAATATGTGAGCTGGATCTGACGGCCACGCGATCGCATGAGAAATAGGCATAAACCCATGCGATCGTATGGGCATCAGAATCAGGAATTATGGCTATAAATACCAGGTTTCTTGCGCATGTTTTTTTACACATATTACTCATAAGTATTTATTTATTTATTTATTATTATTATTATTATTATTATTATTATTATTATTATTATTATATTATTATTAAGATTATTATTATTATTAATCTTAATATTTTTAGTAATAATATACATAAAATATTACGACGAGGTCATGAGCGTGTCACTTTCAAAACAAGCTTTAAACGGGATAGAACTAAGGAAATTATGGGTTATAGCTATGGAGGTTATGGGTAATGTTCATGGGTATTGTTCGCAAGTCAAACCTAGTATTTATTTTCTCTGTTGCGTCTACGTACTTTCCTGCAATATTGAATCTCAATATTGATACGTGAGCATTCATATCTTATGTTTTATATATTAATAGTGTATACATGTCTAGTGCTCGAGTATATATTTATACATGCTTGTATGCTAAATTTCGTCATTAAACAGTTTATAATGAATCACGAATTAAATACATATATTACTGGTAAAAGGTATATGATATACATGTTTTCGGAAAGCTGGCGAAAAATCAATAACTTTTCATTTAGAAATCGCGTAATTTCGATGAACGAATCAAAAGATATGGTCAACTGAATTATAATTGACGTTAATTGGAATTGCTTTTGAATCTGCAATTAATATTTAAACAACCTGTTTATTGAGATTGATAAAATACTACTAGTCAAGTAAATGAATCCTTATGTAAGGCACGTCTCGTTTTGTTGAACAATTGTCAAAATTGACTTTTTGAAATGACTTTTGATAACTTTTGTATGTCGATCTCGAGCATTAGGATTGTAATACACTATAACCCAACCTAGTTTATTAGACATGTATTGACCAACATATGTTCTCTAGGTTGAGATCTACGGTTAATCTTGCATTCCGAGTTACGGTTACTTTTTGATGAATGACCTTATGTGCTGCTAAGGTGAGTTTCATTTGCTCCCTTTTTAATTGCTTTTGCAATCTATATTTTTGGGCTGAGAATACATGCACTTTATTTTAAAAGCAATGGATACAAGTACATACTAAATTCTACACCGAGTTTGAACCGAAAATCCCTTAGCTTTGGTAACTAGTAACTGTCGGTTATAAGAACTGGTGGGCGCGAGTAGTTATATATGGATCCATAGGGCTTGATATCCCCGTCTGAGCTAGAGCACTAGCCTTTTAACGGACGTATGCTATTTGAGAAGCGTACACGTTGGTTTGCATGTATTATTAAGATGATTATACAAAGGGTATAAATTATATATACGTTAAGTTTAGTTACCAGGGTGCTCAATTTCGTATAATATTTTGATAAACGTTTCGGATGAAACAACTGAAATCTTGTGATCCACCTTTATATACAGATTATGCGAAACACTAAAACTATGAACTCACCAACCTTTGTGTTAACACTTGTTAGCTTGTTTATTCTCAGGTTCCCTAGAAGTCTTCCGCTGTTTGCTTATATATTAGACAAGCTATGTGCATGGAGTCTTACATGGCATATTTATCAAGAAAACGTTGCATTCACCAAATCATCACCATGTATCTTATTTTAACTGCATTGTCAACGGAATTACTATTGTAAACTATTATTTACGGTGATTGTCTATATGTAGAAATCATCAGATGTCGAAAACCTTTGATTTAAATATTCATTTATGGTGTGCCTTTTCAAAAGATTGCAATGTTTACAAAACGTATTATGAAAGGATCCGAAACTAATCATCCGGACGTTGTCCATATTGATTACAAACGAATTACAATAGTTGATAACATTGCGAGGTACTTGCCCTCTATATGATACATCTTACAAACGTTGCATTTATTCTTAAAAGACAATCTATAGTTACATCCATAATTGACATATTCGCCTGACATTTCATAATATTCAAATGACCTAAACCGCCATTTACTTAATAATAGTCTCTATGAACTTCAATGACTCGAATGCAACGCCTTATGATATAAGTCCTTAATGGCCTCAAGTAGTATCCTTAGTACGAGATAATGCACAGCGGAAGACTTAATTCATACCTGAGAATAACATGCTTTAAAATGTCAACATAAAGTTGGTGAGATATAGGTTTAATGTCGACAGCGATATAAATATAGACCACAAGATTTCATATATAAACATTTTAAATAAGAATATTCTAAGTGGTTGAGCACTTGGTAACCATACTTAACAATTAATCACGTCGCATATTCCCTTTAATATGAAATCTTACTACACTGTACCAAGTGTAGTCACGAAACGAAGTACTGTGCAACCGTTGAATACTGGTCGTCCAGTCCGGTTGGGGTTGTCAGGCCCGATAGATCTATCAACAGGATTCGCGTTTACAATACCGCTGTAAATATTAGTTACCAAGCTACAGGGAAGTATGCCAGTGGTACAACTCAACGTAGAATATATTTTTCAGTTACTTTGTCCATAACGTAAAACATAAAATACATGTATTCTCATCCCGAAATATTTAGAGTTTAAAAGTGGGACTATATACTCACTTTCGTCTTGAAGATATATATAATTTGACTTGGTCTCAAGTTGATATCACGAACCTATCCATATATAATATATCAATACCTTTTCTTTTTAAACAAACGTCACATATATATACTTGTTATACTTTTAATACTTTGAATAATTCCTTAGTACGTAGTTAGCAGCTCGTTGTTAGTAATTCAATTTTAATGGTTCATTTTTAGATGTTTAATATACCCGCAATGATATAAATAAAACCCCCAACGAAATAAATAAAACCCCATCGTATATGTATTGGTCGAGATTAATCTTGACCCACGGTACCGGTGTTGTCAAATGACGTGTTGCGTACATAAAGTACCGGTGTTGTCAAATGACGTGTTGCGTACGAACATGGGATCTTATGATTAATCTTCTCGTGTTGTTTACGGGTGATCCTGAACCATATAAAATTGAATTATAAGTACATATATATAAAATATCATGTTATCTTAGAAATATGTGATTTATTTAATTTTTCCCAATTAATCCCGAAGTTAAACAAGTCTAGGATAACCAATTTTGTTTCGGTCATAGTTTCTTCGTTACAAATCCGTTTTCGTTGATTCAACTTGCCATCTCCTTGGATCGAGTCCCTCTTTAAGACTATGAACTGAAAATACCTTGGTTTGTATTCAAAATCACACGGCATAGGTGAAACTTTAGTGAAACTTATGAAGTTAAACATTTTTGTTACAAAAAAATAACACTTAATGACCATTTTTCTAAAAATACTTATACTTTGAATTAAATCATGAAATTTCTATGTGTTAACATATTTATAGTAAAAATCATTTTTCCAGAACATAAACCTCCAATTCAAAGTTTAAGATAGTTTTTAATTATCCAACCCAAAACAGTCCCCGGTTACACTCCGACGTCGTAAAAACAGTTTTTAAGATATTCTTTGAAAAACCAAGTTATACCTTGTTAAGTTAGCATATATTTAAGTTATATTACAGGTCTTGAAGTATTTTAAAAGTTAAGTTAGAAGGATCTATTTAGTTTGCAAACAAGTTTGAAAACTTTAAAACTATGTTCTTGTTGTTAAAATTGTATACCACAAAATATGATAGCTATATATATATGAATCGAATAAGGTTATGAACATAGATACTACCTCAAGTTCCTTGGACAAGGTTTCTGTAAAAGAGGAGTAAAAAGCTAGAACCAAAAGGGTGATGGAATTGGATGAAAGATTGGAAGTAAGTTTGTGTTCTTGGAAGGATTTCTTGAAGTGTTTTTGTATGGTTTTCTTATGGTGTTTAAGTAAGGTTTTTGAAGCTAAATGATGGGGAAAATGCTTGGAGATGATCAAGTATGAAGTTAAGAGTATTTTGAGAGAGAAATGGAAGTGTAAGTATAAGAAAATGGGGTGAAGAAATGGTGTGCATGCATAAAAACGTTTTTAGGTTATAAAGGAAAAAAAAAATACCTAACTTTGTTTTCTTGCTAAATAATTCATGCTACTTGACAAATGGTTGGTTCCACATGTTTCTTAATCATTTAAGGCTGCTAAGGAGCAGATTTTTATTGGTATATACCAATAGTAAATACATCTAGAAGCTGCGTATGATACGGGTACATATACCCTAGGTATACGTATAGAAATCTTTGAGAAAACGGAACGAGGATTCAAATATAGCTATCTTTTGTTAATATACTTACATTGTTTTATGTATTTAAGTCTTTAAAAGTGATTAAATACATTACTTATACGATATATGTATAAACATTATAGGTCATAAGTATTTAAGTCAAATAACGTTACGTATGGTTATCGTTTTGAAAACTTAAGTTAGTAGTTTCAAAATATACTTATAACTTATTGTTATTAATACAAAATGAGATATTAAAACATTCTTAGATCATGTTAAATATGTATATATACATATATATACACAAACGTATAATTATCATATATTGTATAGTTCGTGATATCATCGGTCAAACTAGACGGTCAAACGTTGTGTAAAACTCTTTTCGAAAACATAAGTCTCAACAATTTGGATTGCTTATCATGTTGGTAAGGTTTAATTTATGTAAATATTAATCTTATAAGTATAAAACGATCGAAAAAGTGCGGGTCAACTTTAGGGTTTTTGCTTATCGTGTCGGAACCATATAGAGATTAGAGTTTAAATTTGGTCGGAAATTTCCGGGTCGTTACAGTACCCACCCGTTAAAGAAATTTCGTCCTCGAAATTTGGTAGAGGTTGTCATAAATAACAATAGGAATGTTTTCATGACGAATATGAGGTAATAATGAAATTTTATCATTATTGAAAGATTTAGATAAAACGATTCGGTTATGTGAGACGCACGAGCGAAGCTATCACAAAAGAGTGAAATGAGTAAATATAGAATTGTTGTAACCGATGACGTGATTATGATCGATTTCCGGGATTTAAGGGTTTTAAAGAAAATCTTATGTAATAAGATTTAGTTTTGCGGCGATCAGGATCTTCTTTGATTTAACGCGGCAATCTGTTTTGATTTCTTTGTCGAATATTTCACTATAAATTTACCTCCTTCCCTTTCTTTCTTCCCACATCTTCTATTCTTTCTCTTTAGTTCCTACTTTAAGACATTCGCTAATATGCTCCATCCCATTCTAATCCTTGTTATATTTCTAACTTTCATATCTTTCATTCTTCTTTTTCATCTATCACCAGAAGAATCTATTCTCTTTTATCCTTTCCTTGGAATTATAATGTTTTTAATTCTCCCGTGCCTTTACGTTGCAATACGTATTGATATGCACGGTTTGTAGTTTCGGGGTTGTTGTTAGGTTTTATACCTTCCCTTATATTTCGATGTTCCTACTCCCGTCCCTTAAAATCATTGTCATCCACAGTTAATGCTCTCTCTTATTTGCTGTGGTTTATGTTCCTATTTCTATTCTGAGGTTTTGTCCCTTGGTTTCTTCTTCCTGTCCTCGAGCCAAGCGAACAATGGTCCGAAATTCATAGGTAGGAAATTTGGAATGAACCTAGCTATTGGTTTTAGAATGAAATTGTAATGGCACGATCTTGATTCGTTAAATTACTCGAATATTCCGGAAAAATAGAACTATCAAGGTGATACGTTCTAATATGTTTGGAGACTTGATAGAATGTAAGAGCCGTGTAACATGGCACATGATGACGGTACTGTGAATCATCACATTCCATTAGAAACTTAACATGACTTACTGTAATATAAAGAAGTTGATCAAGTTTCATTATATTATACTAATTCATGCATCAGTTCCCAACACTACTTCAAATCATTTATATTTTAATCTCGGAGGTTTCAGAATTTAGAAATTAACACAGTTTCTTTTATATTGTAACGCAGATGTTACGGAGAGATAAATGATCGCAGATAGGAATAGTTGTAAAAATATCTCCAGAAATATGAAAAATATGTATAACGAATGATATGAAGATATCTTATAATATCTAAGATAAGATGATGATAAAAATATCATCCGGGCAAGGTTTTGAATAAAGAGTAGGGTTCTTACTGATGGTTTCAGCAGGTACGGAATCGTTTGTATTCTTTGAGAGCAGGTTCAGTCCCTGTGATTTATCCACAGCCTCTTTCATACTTTGCTTCATCCGTTTTCTAGTTCCAAACTTTTTTTTTCAGCTTTACCACCTTACTATTCTTTGTCATCAAACTTTTGACCGTTAAAGTCGTTTACAGTTTTTGCTGCTTCGTTAGCATTTCAAGAACTATTTCATAGTCCCGGGTGTTTTTCAGAAACTTCACATTCAGATTATGAAATTCTTAGGGATAGACATTATAGATATGATAGAAGAAGTTCCGCGAGATTTTCAAAATACTGATTGTTGATTTCGCCAAAAGGATAACGATCTGCTGGTGCACCTGTTGATGTTGTCGAGGGATATAAAAGGTTTTCCGGTAATGACGGCGAAAGGACAAGGTATAAATATCATGATTATAATAGAAATAATCTCACTGAAAAGTCGAAGTGGAGCTGTGACAAAATTAGCTTCTTGAAAAGGAATTGTAGGGTTGTTCTTGCTAATAAATGGCAAAGGATTCAATACGTTATGTGTTAAATTATGAATTTGGGTTCGAGAGTTCTTCAGGTGTATAACTGTATGTATAAATCTTCATTCCGTAGGCAAGGTGCGGCGGGTTCAACTTCTCGGTCGAGGTGTTTTCAGGAATCATGAAAGGATTTGAATGTGAATTGTAATCGTCAAGTTACGAATGAGGTTTAAGATAAAATCAAGTGGCAAGCTTGAAGAATTGTTTAGCTTCATATGTTACAATCAACATTTTAATTCATTTTAATTGTCCAGAGTTAGCCGGAACAGTTAGCGTGGAATCCTTAATAGATTTTTAATTAGTTAAATCGTGTGTTTCTAACAATTTTTTTTTTATTTTGTCCAATGTTTTCTTCTTTATGCCACTTGTTGGATTCTGGTAGGTCAAAATCCGAATATGAAATTTGATTGAAAATGGTTATTCTGGGGTGAGCGGATACGAATATCGGTGGTTGTAAGTAAGATAATAGATAACCGTTGAATCAGATTCAAGAATGTACAATATAACTTATTAATGTGAATTCTAAATATTCCTCGGGTACTACCCACCCGTTAAAATATTTTCATCATTAATAGTTTGTACGAAGGAATTTTTAATTACTATCTTTATGAAAATATACTTGCATATATATTTTCTTCAGAGATAATCATAGATTTAATGAGTCAATAAGATATTAAACTCATTTGATTTATCGTTAATTCTAGGTTACATAATCTCTAAGACTTTAGAAATTACATAATCGTCATACGATACGTAAAGCGAAGATAATCGATGTAGAACGATATATAGAACGAAGATCATACTCGAAGTACAGATATTGAGTCGTGTGATGTTGATATTCGAGATACAGATTGTGATGTTGAGATTTAAGGCGCGGTTGTGATTGGGGTGATAAAGGTACTGTCAGCGTTGACGATGGTAGTATGGATTATGCTGCTGGTGCTGCTGTTGGTGTTTGTAACCTTCGCACCATATTCTCCAAAACCACTACCCGAGCACGGAGTTCGTTGACTTCTTCTATTATACCGGGATGATTGACGGTTGGAACGAGCGAATGAACAAGATTTGAAATATGGGATAGTATGTAATCATGATGAGATACTCTAGAAATGAGCGAGAAAATGGTGTTTCGAATAGGTTCACGGGTAAGTGCTTCAGGTTCATCGTTAAGAGGACAATTTGGTGGATGGAATGGATCACCTTCTTCTTGCCTCCAGAAATTTAGTATTTTACGAACCCATCCCCAATTCATCCAGAATAGATGATGGGAAATTGGTTGATCCATTCCGGTAACGCTGTTCTCAGAGCTCGAATGGAAATCCATATCGGCGAAGCTATCGAAGTCGGAGGAATTTGAGCTGGATGAAGAATCCATCTTGTATGGTCGGAGAAATGAATTTTTGGTTTGGAATAGATTATAGGAGTTGGGTTTGGTACTCTTCAATACATAATTTACATATGTATATATAATATCAAAATCCCATGAATTACGGAGAATCTTTGAAATACGTCAGGCAATGTCTATAGTAACAGATACGCTAGAATATGAATTTTGTCTATACACTATCGATGCACTAAATGCAGTAAGACGTGTCTAGACTTAAGAATGATAAGCAGGCAGTTCCCTAAGAATGATAAGCAGATGATTTCCGACTAGGATTGATAAGCAAAACTTTTGACAGGCAGACACGGTCAAAGTCCAGACTCACTTAATGTATCCTAACAACTACTAGTTAGACACACTAATGCAAGGCCTGGTTCGCTAAGACCAACGCTCTGATACCAACTGAAAGGATCCGAAACTAATCATCCGGACGTTGTCCATATTGATTACAAACGAATTACAATAGTTGATAACATTGCGAGGTACTTGCCCTCTATATGATACATCTTACAAACGTTGCATTTATTCTTAAAAGACAATCTATAGTTACATCCATAATTGACATATTCGCCTGACATTTCATAATATTCAAATGACCTAAACCGCCATTTACTTAATAATAGTCTCTATGAACTTCAATGACTCGAATGCAACGCCTTATGATATAAGTCCTTAATGGCCTCAAGTAGTATCCTTAGTACGAGATAATGCACAGCGGAAGACTTAATTCATACCTGAGAATAACATGCTTTAAAATGTCAACATAAAGTTGGTGAGATATAGGTTTAATGTCGACAGCGATATAAATATAGACCACAAGATTTCATATATAAACATTTTAAATAAAAATATTCTAAGTGGTTGAGCACTTGGTAACCATACTTAACAATTAATCACGTCGCATATTCCCTTTAATATGAAATCTTACTACACTGTACCAAGTGTAGTCACGAAACGAAGTACTGTGCAACCGTTGAATACTGGTCGTCCAGTCCGGTTGGGGTTGTCAGGCCCGATAGATCTATCAACAGGATTCGCGTTTACAATACCGCTGTAAATATTAGTTACCAAGCTACAGGGAAGTATGCCAGTGGTACAACTCAACGTAGAATATATTTTTCAGTTACTTTGTCCATAACGTAAAACATAAAATACATGTATTCTCATCCCGAAATATTTAGAGTTTAAAAGTGGGACTATATACTCACTTTCGTCTTGAAGATATATATAATTTGACTTGGTCTCCGGTTGATATCACGAACCTATCCATATATAATATATCAATACCTTTTCTTTTTAAACAAACGTCACATATATATACTTGTTATACTTTTAATACTTTGAATAATTCCTTAGTCCGTAGTTAGCAGCTCGTTGTTAGTAATTCAATTTTAATGGTTCATTTTTAGATGTTTAATATACCCGCAATGATATAAATAAAACCCCCAACGAAATAAATAAAACCCCATCGTATATGTATTGGTCGAGATTAATCTTGACCCACGGTACCGGTGTTGTCAAATGACGTGTTGCGTACATAAAGTACCGGTGTTGTCAAATGACGTGTTGCGTACGAACATGGGATCTTATGATTAATCTTCTCGTGTTGTTTACGGGTGATCCTGAACCATATAAAATTGAATTATAAGTACATATATATAAAATATCATGTTATCTTAGAAATATGTGATTTATTTAATTTTTCCCAATTAATCCCGAAGTTAAACAAGTCTAGGATAACCAATTTTGTTTCGGTCATAGTTTCTTCGTTACAAATCCGTTTTCGTTGATTCAACTTGCCATCTCCTTGGATCGAGTCCCTCTTTAAGACTATGAACTGAAAATACCTTGGTTTGTATTCAAAATCACACGGCATAGGTGAAACTTTAGTGAAACTTATGAAGTTAAACATTTTTGTTACAAAAAAATAACACTTAATGACCATTTTTCTAAAAATACTTATACTTTGAATTAAATCATGAAATTTCTATGTGTTAACATATTTATAGTAAAAATCATTTTTCCAGAACATAAACCTCCAATTCAAAGTTTAAGATAGTTTTTAATTATCCAACCCAAAACAGTCCCCGGTTACACTCCGACGTCGTAAAAACAGTTTTTAAGATATTCTTTGAAAAACCAAGTTATACCTTGTTAAGTTAGCATATATTTAAGTTATATTACAGGTCTTGAAGTATTTTAAAAGTTAAGTTAGAAGGATCTATTTAGTTTGCAAACAAGTTTGAAAACTTTAAAACTATGTTCTTGTTGTTAAAATTGTATACCACAAAATATGATAGCTATATATATATGAATCGAATAAGGTTATGAACATAGATACTACCTCAAGTTCCTTGGACAAGGTTTCTGTAAAAGAGGAGTAAAAAGCTAGAACCAAAAGGGTGATGGAATTGGATGAAAGATTGGAAGTAAGTTTGTGTTCTTGGAAGGATTTCTTGAAGTGTTTTTGTATGGTTTTCTTATGGTGTTTAAGTAAGGTTTTTGAAGCTAAATGATGGGGAAAATGCTTGGAGATGATCAAGTATGAAGTTAAGAGTATTTTGAGAGAGAAATGGAAGTGTAAGTATAAGAAAATGGGGTGAAGAAATGGTGTGCATGCATAAAAACGTTTTTAGGTTATAAAGGAAAAAAAAAAATACCTAACTTTGTTTTCTTGCTAAATAATTCATGCTACTTGACAAATGGTTGGTTCCACATGTTTCTTAATCATTTAAGGCTGCTAAGGAGCAGATTTTTATTGGTATATACCAATAGTAAATACATCTAGAAGCTGCGTATGATACGGGTACATATACCCTAGGTATACGTATAGAAATCTTTGAGAAAACGGAACGAGGATTCAAATATAGCTATCTTTTGTTAATATACTTACATTGTTTTATGTATTTAAGTCTTTAAAAGTGATTAAATACATTACTTATACGATATATGTATAAACATTATAGGTCATAAGTATTTAAGTCAAATAACGTTACGTATGGTTATCGTTTTGAAAACTTAAGTTAGTAGTTTCAAAATATACTTATAACTTATTGTTATTAATACAAAATGAGATATTAAAACATTCTTAGATCATGTTAAATATGTATATATACATATATATACACAAACGTATAATTATCATATATTGTATAGTTCGTGATATCATCGGTCAAACTAGACGGTCAAACGTTGTGTAAAACTCTTTTCGAAAACATAAGTCTCAACAATTTGGATTGCTTATCATGTTGGTAAGGTTTAATTTATGTAAATATTAATCTTATAAGTATAAAACGATCGAAAAAGTGCGGGTCAACTTTAGGGTTTTTGCTTATCGTGTCGGAACCATATAGAGATTAGAGTTTAAATTTGGTCGGAAATTTCCGGGTCGTTACAGTACCCACCCGTTAAAGAAATTTCGTCCTCGAAATTTGGTAGAGGTTGTCATAAATAACAATAGGAATGTTTTCATGACGAATATGAGGTAATAATGAAATTTTATCATTATTGAAAGATTTAGATAAAACGATTCGGTTATGTGAGACGCACGAGCGAAGCTATCACAAAAGAGTGAAATGAGTAAATATAGAATTGTTGTAACCGATGACGTGATTATGATCGATTTCCGGGATTTAAGGGTTTTAAAGAAAATCTTATGTAATAAGATTTAGTTTTGCGGCGATCAGGATCTTCTTTGATTTAACGCGGCAATCTGTTTTGATTTCTTTGTCGAATATTTCACTATAAATTTACCTCCTTCCCTTTCTTTCTTCCCACATCTTCTATTCTTTCTCTTTAGTTCCTACTTTAAGACATTCGCTAATATGCTCCATCCCATTCTAATCCTTGTTATATTTCTAACTTTCATATCTTTCATTCTTCTTTTTCATCTATCACCAGAAGAATCTATTCTCTTTTATCCTTTCCTTGGAATTATAATGTTTTTAATTCTCCCGTGCCTTTACGTTGCAATACGTATTGATATGCACGGTTTGTAGTTTCGGGGTTGTTGTTAGGTTTTATACCTTCCCTTATATTTCGATGTTCCTACTCCCGTCCCTTAAAATCATTGTCATCCACAGTTAATGCTCTCTCTTATTTGCTGTGGTTTATGTTCCTATTTCTATTCTGAGGTTTTGTCCCTTGGTTTCTTCTTCCTGTCCTCGAGCCAAGCGAACAATGGTCCGAAATTCATAGGTAGGAAATTTGGAATGAACCTAGCTATTGGTTTTAGAATGAAATTGTAATGGCACGATCTTGATTCGTTAAATTACTCGAATATTCCGGAAAAATAGAACTATCAAGGTGATACGTTCTAATATGTTTGGAGACTTGATAGAATGTAAGAGCCGTGTAACATGGCACATGATGACGGTACTGTGAATCATCACATTCCATTAGAAACTTAACATGACTTACTGTAATATAAAGAAGTTGATCAAGTTTCATTATATTATACTAATTCATGCATCAGTTCCCAACACTACTTCAAATCATTTATATTTTAATCTCGGAGGTTTCAGAATTTAGAAATTAACACAGTTTCTTTTATATTGTAACGCAGATGTTACGGAGAGATAAATGATCGCAGATAGGAATAGTTGTAAAAATATCTCCAGAAATATGAAAAATATGTATAACGAATGATATGAAGATATCTTATAATATCTAAGATAAGATGATGATAAAAATATCATCCGGGCAAGGTTTTGAATAAAGAGTAGGGTTCTTACTGATGGTTTCAGCAGGTACGGAATCGTTTGTATTCTTTGAGAGCAGGTTCAGTCCCTGTGATTTATCCACAGCCTCTTTCATACTTTGCTTCATCCGTTTTCTAGTTCCAAACTTTTTTTTTTCAGCTTTACCACCTTACTATTCTTTGTCATCAAACTTTTGACCGTTAAAGTCGTTTACAGTTTTTGCTGCTTCGTTAGCATTTCAAGAACTATTTCATAGTCCCGGGTGTTTTTCAGAAACTTCACATTCAGATTATGAAATTCTTAGGGATAGACATTATAGATATGATAGAAGAAGTTCCGCGAGATTTTCAAAATACTGATTGTTGATTTCGCCAAAAGGATAACGATCTGCTGGTGCACCTGTTGATGTTGTCGAGGGATATAAAAGGTTTTCCGGTAATGACGGCGAAAGGACAAGGTATAAATATCATGATTATAATAGAAATAATCTCACTGAAAAGTCGAAGTGGAGCTGTGACAAAATTAGCTTCTTGAAAAGGAATTGTAGGGTTGTTCTTGCTAATAAATGGCAAAGGATTCAATACGTTATGTGTTAAATTATGAATTTGGGTTCGAGAGTTCTTCAGGTGTATAACTGTATGTATAAATCTTCATTCCGTAGGCAAGGTGCGGCGGGTTCAACTTCTCGGTCGAGGTGTTTTCAGGAATCATGAAAGGATTTGAATGTGAATTGTAATCGTCAAGTTACGAATGAGGTTTAAGATAAAATCAAGTGGCAAGCTTGAAGAATTGTTTAGCTTCATATGTTACAATCAACATTTTAATTCATTTTAATTGTCCAGAGTTAGCCGGAACAGTTAGCGTGGAATCCTTAATAGATTTTTAATTAGTTAAATCGTGTGTTTCTAACAATTTTTTTTTTATTTTGTCCAATGTTTTCTTCTTTATGCCACTTGTTGGATTCTGGTAGGTCAAAATCCGAATATGAAATTTGATTGAAAATGGTTATTCTGGGGTGAGCGGATACGAATATCGGTGGTTGTAAGTAAGATAATAGATAACCGTTGAATCAGATTCAAGAATGTACAATATAACTTATTAATGTGAATTCTAAATATTCCTCGGGTACTACCCACCCGTTAAAATATTTTCATCATTAATAGTTTGTACGAAGGAATTTTTAATTACTATCTTTATGAAAATATACTTGCATATATATTTTCTTCAGAGATAATCATAGATTTAATGAGTCAATAAGATATTAAACTCATTTGATTTATCGTTAATTCTAGGTTACATAATCTCTAAGACTTTAGAAATTACATAATCGTCATACGATACGTAAAGCGAAGATAATCGATGTAGAACGATATATAGAACGAAGATCATACTCGAAGTACAGATATTGAGTCGTGTGATGTTGATATTCGAGATACAGATTGTGATGTTGAGATTTAAGGCGCGGTTGTGATTGGGGTGATAAAGGTACTGTCAGCGTTGACGATGGTAGTATGGATTATGCTGCTGGTGCTGCTGTTGGTGTTTGTAACCTTCGCACCATATTCTCCAAAACCACTACCCGAGCACGGAGTTCGTTGACTTCTTCTATTATACCGGGATGATTGACGGTTGGAACGAGCGAATGAACAAGATTTGAAATATGGGATAGTATGTAATCATGATGAGATACTCTAGAAATGAGCGAGAAAATGGTGTTTCGAATAGGTTCACGGGTAAGTGCTTCAGGTTCATCGTTAAGAGGACAATTTGGTGGATGGAATGGATCACCTTCTTCTTGCCTCCAGAAATTTAGTATTTTACGAACCCATCCCCAATTCATCCAGAATAGATGATGGGAAATTGGTTGATCCATTCCGGTAACGCTGTTCTCAGAGCTCGAATGGAAATCCATATCGGCGAAGCTATCGAAGTCGGAGGAATTTGAGCTGGATGAAGAATCCATCTTGTATGGTCGGAGAAATGAATTTTTGGTTTGGAATAGATTATAGGAGTTGGGTTTGGTACTCTTCAATACATAATTTACATATGTATATATAATATCAAAATCCCATGAATTACGGAGAATCTTTGAAATACGTCAGGCAATGTCTATAGTAACAGATACGCTAGAATATGAATTTTGTCTATACACTATCGATGCACTAAATGCAGTAAGACGTGTCTAGACTTAAGAATGATAAGCAGGCAGTTCCCTAAGAATGATAAGCAGATGATTTCCGACTAGGATTGATAAGCAAAACTTTTGACAGGCAGACACGGTCAAAGTCCAGACTCACTTAATGTATCCTAACAACTACTAGTTAGACACACTAATGCAAGGCCTGGTTCGCTAAGACCAACGCTCTGATACCAACTGAAAGGATCCGAAACTAATCATCCGGACGTTGTCCATATTGATTACAAACGAATTACAATAGTTGATAACATTGCGAGGTACTTGCCCTCTATATGATACATCTTACAAACGTTGCATTTATTCTTAAAAGACAATCTATAGTTACATCCATAATTGACATATTCGCCTGACATTTCATAATATTCAAATGACCTAAACCGCCATTTACTTAATAATAGTCTCTATGAACTTCAATGACTCGAATGCAACGCCTTATGATATAAGTCCTTAATGGCCTCAAGTAGTATCCTTAGTACGAGATAATGCACAGCGGAAGACTTAATTCATACCTGAGAATAACATGCTTTAAAATGTCAACATAAAGTTGGTGAGATATAGGTTTAATGTCGACAGCGATATAAATATAGACCACAAGATTTCATATATAAACATTTTAAATAAAAATATTCTAAGTGGTTGAGCACTTGGTAACCATACTTAACAATTAATCACGTCGCATATTCCCTTTAATATGAAATCTTACTACACTGTACCAAGTGTAGTCACGAAACGAAGTACTGTGCAACCGTTGAATACTGGTCGTCCAGTCCGGTTGGGGTTGTCAGGCCCGATAGATCTATCAACAGGATTCGCGTTTACAATACCGCTGTAAATATTAGTTACCAAGCTACAGGGAAGTATGCCAGTGGTACAACTCAACGTAGAATATATTTTTCAGTTACTTTGTCCATAACGTAAAACATAAAATACATGTATTCTCATCCCGAAATATTTAGAGTTTAAAAGTGGGACTATATACTCACTTTCGTCTTGAAGATATATATAATTTGACTTGGTCTCCGGTTGATATCACGAACCTATCCATATATAATATATCAATACCTTTTCTTTTTAAACAAACGTCACATATATATACTTGTTATACTTTTAATACTTTGAATAATTCCTTAGTCCGTAGTTAGCAGCTCGTTGTTAGTAATTCAATTTTAATGGTTCATTTTTAGATGTTTAATATACCCGCAATGATATAAATAAAACCCCCAACGAAATAAATAAAACCCCATCGTATATGTATTGGTCGAGATTAATCTTGACCCACGGTACCGGTGTTGTCAAATGACGTGTTGCGTACATAAAGTACCGGTGTTGTCAAATGACGTGTTGCGTACGAACATGGGATCTTATGATTAATCTTCTCGTGTTGTTTACGGGTGATCCTGAACCATATAAAATTGAATTATAAGTACATATATATAAAATATCATGTTATCTTAGAAATATGTGATTTATTTAATTTTTCCCAATTAATCCCGAAGTTAAACAAGTCTAGGATAACCAATTTTGTTTCGGTCATAGTTTCTTCGTTACAAATCCGTTTTCGTTGATTCAACTTGCCATCTCCTTGGATCGAGTCCCTCTTTAAGACTATGAACTGAAAATACCTTGGTTTGTATTCAAAATCACACGGCATAGGTGAAACTTTAGTGAAACTTATGAAGTTAAACATTTTTGTTACAAAAAAATAACACTTAATGACCATTTTTCTAAAAATACTTATACTTTGAATTAAATCATGAAATTTCTATGTGTTAACATATTTATAGTAAAAATCATTTTTCCAGAACATAAACCTCCAATTCAAAGTTTAAGATAGTTTTTAATTATCCAACCCAAAACAGTCCCCGGTTACACTCCGACGTCGTAAAAACAGTTTTTAAGATATTCTTTGAAAAACCAAGTTATACCTTGTTAAGTTAGCATATATTTAAGTTATATTACAGGTCTTGAAGTATTTTAAAAGTTAAGTTAGAAGGATCTATTTAGTTTGCAAACAAGTTTGAAAACTTTAAAACTATGTTCTTGTTGTTAAAATTGTATACCACAAAATATGATAGCTATATATATATGAATCGAATAAGGTTATGAACATAGATACTACCTCAAGTTCCTTGGACAAGGTTTCTGTAAAAGAGGAGTAAAAAGCTAGAACCAAAAGGGTGATGGAATTGGATGAAAGATTGGAAGTAAGTTTGTGTTCTTGGAAGGATTTCTTGAAGTGTTTTTGTATGGTTTTCTTATGGTGTTTAAGTAAGGTTTTTGAAGCTAAATGATGGGGAAAATGCTTGGAGATGATCAAGTATGAAGTTAAGAGTATTTTGAGAGAGAAATGGAAGTGTAAGTATAAGAAAATGGGGTGAAGAAATGGTGTGCATGCATAAAAACGTTTTTAGGTTATAAAGGAAAAAAAAAAATACCTAACTTTGTTTTCTTGCTAAATAATTCATGCTACTTGACAAATGGTTGGTTCCACATGTTTCTTAATCATTTAAGGCTGCTAAGGAGCAGATTTTTATTGGTATATACCAATAGTAAATACATCTAGAAGCTGCGTATGATACGGGTACATATACCCTAGGTATACGTATAGAAATCTTTGAGAAAACGGAACGAGGATTCAAATATAGCTATCTTTTGTTAATATACTTACATTGTTTTATGTATTTAAGTCTTTAAAAGTGATTAAATACATTACTTATACGATATATGTATAAACATTATAGGTCATAAGTATTTAAGTCAAATAACGTTACGTATGGTTATCGTTTTGAAAACTTAAGTTAGTAGTTTCAAAATATACTTATAACTTATTGTTATTAATACAAAATGAGATATTAAAACATTCTTAGATCATGTTAAATATGTATATATACATATATATACACAAACGTATAATTATCATATATTGTATAGTTCGTGATATCATCGGTCAAACTAGACGGTCAAACGTTGTGTAAAACTCTTTTCGAAAACATAAGTCTCAACAATTTGGATTGCTTATCATGTTGGTAAGGTTTAATTTATGTAAATATTAATCTTATAAGTATAGAACGATCGAAAAAGTGCGGGTCAACTTTAGGGTTTTTGCTTATCGTGTCGGAACCATATAGAGATTAGAGTTTAAATTTGGTCGGAAATTTCCGGGTCGTTACATATTATATAGAGGTCAAATACCTCGCAATGAAATCGATGAATGACGTATTCGTCCATATGGATTTGGAGCGATCGTCACAAGACACCACCTACCAGTGTTGTAAAAAACTCGATTACTCGCCGATTAATCTCCGATTAATCATTTTTAAGAACAATCCGTTCCGATTTTCAAAAATCCGTTTAATTAAACGGTCAACGTGAATTGATGGGTCAAAATCGAATTTGGTAATCAAAGTCGGTCAAAGTAAAAAATGGTTAACATTTTAACATGAATTTAAACTATAACTTTATAGTTTTGAAGTAAAATGAACAATTTTAGACAATTATGTTAAAGTTTATTTTTATATATATGATTTTCTTCTATAGTTACACATATAAATCTTAAATTTTAATATTTAAATGTATACAGTACAATCCGATTAATCCCCGATTAATCTCCGAATTGCCGATTAATCCTTTCAATGTCCCGACCGATTAATCCCCGAATAGCGAATTTTGCAACCTTGCCACCTACACAAATTAACTCACAGCATATTTCCGAACATACAATTTTTGCCAGCAATCGGCCTGAAGCGCACTGCCACACGCCACACACATAGGTCATCGTAAATTTCTCCCGCCACTTTTTCTGAGTTTTTCCATGTAGTATAGATGTGTTCTTCATTGGGAACAAAAGATATCAGCGACGGAAAAATGAAAGAAAGAAGAAAAGTCCGGACGTTCGGAGGATACCAGAAGCCGGAACGACGCCGAAAAAAATATATCAGGTTTTAGGCGAGACACATGAGAGAAGGCAGAGTCAACAAAAATGTACAGACTCATAGAGCAAATATTCAAAAGATATTGTAAATGGTTACCTGAGAAGAAGACCGGAGACCAGAGAATCAAATGAAAAAGGCAAAATGAGATGAGTAGATTTTCAAGTAAGAGAGGAATAGAGAAGGGAGCACGTGATGACTTTTTTTAATACTAGCTACATAGATATAGTCCTTGCTCCAATTAAAGACTTAGAGTCATTAATAAAATATTCCTTTAATGTGTAACACAAATTACGTTACAATTAAAATTATAAATTACATCAAAACTGAGTCATTTTTTTCTAACTTAAATTTTCAAGCCTTATTAAATCATTCTTCTAATTTATACGGAGTAATATTTATTACGTGTATAAAAATTTATTTACGTGTTATATAGTAATTATTTATAACAATTAATTTGATACATCTCAAAAAAATATTATACAATATATTTTGGACAGCTCGGGATAATAAATTTGTTACAAATTTGTTACAACTCATATAGTAATATATGACACTATATTTCTTTGCAATTGTATTAGATATTTAATATGTTAAAACTAATTATTGTCTTATAGCTAGGTTACGTTAACTGTTTTGCTTCAATATATTTTTATTAGAATATATAATTGGATGCTACAAATTTTTTTTACGTAAATGAAGGGTGGTCGCCACAACGCGCGGCTGACCACTCTGCTTGTTTATAATAATTGATGATCAACGAATAAACAGAAACTAAAACACTAGAAATTATATTAGAAGAAAATTACTCTACTAGGCAATATTCATCCTCTTTCCATAAAACGTAATGTTAGCAATTCTTTTTCCAAATAGACACAAAATCCATTAAACTCTTACACGAATTTTAAATTCCAAATTATATAATGACACATATAAATATTGTTTAATAAATGCCAAATTTAATTTATTGATTTATTTCGGTCGTGGGTGGTTTTAATGATCACGTTGTCATGAGGTGCGAATATGGGTGCCTTCAATTCGAGATCAATATGAAGAGGCATAACTTCTTATGTTAGTGGCTTTGTTGGATACATTGTGATCAATATGGATTTACTCAATGGTGAAGGTTTATTCGGTTGTGGTGGGGGTTCGTTTTATGTTCATATCGAATATGGTCTTATACTTTTTATGGGTAAGAATGGTATGGTAATAAGCTCAATCCGTTTAAGATAATTGTGTTTCTTTGGCTAAGTGATCCAATGAGGCATCTCGAGCATACAAATGTTAAGGGTCACATTACATCTGGATCTCTTTGTTCGAACACTAAGTGAATGTCGGTTACGTATTGAGTTTTTGGTTTGATAGAAATAATGGCCGGTGTGGTAAATGGTTTTAAGTTTAAGGTGTTATAATGGCTTGTGGAAACAAAGGTGGGCAAGTTCAATGGTGGGTAAAGCTTAAAGTCTTTCAATGACTAGTGAATAGAAAGATTTGTGAAAGTCATCATATATATATATATATATATATATATATATATATATATATATATATATATATATATATATATATATATATAGGGGCATGATCAATGGGGAAGTAACCAATCGGGGGGAAGCGGAGGGAGCAATTTTTTTTTATTTTTTTCCTTTTTTTTGGAATTTTTTTTTCCGGCATCAAGATCACACGAAAATATGAACATTTAGGACAGACACTTCGTGATGAATGTTATTATTTAGGCGGGAAAACGTTCGACAAAAATAACATTCAAGATAATATTGTTCGTGAATAATATGAACTTTTTTTTCTTCATGTTTTGTGAAGTAAAATTTAGCCCGATTTAGAGTTTAGGGTTTATGGTTTGGTGTTTTGGATTTATTCCATAAACCCTAAACCCTAAACTCTAAACCGTTCGTGTTAAATGTAACGACCCAACCTGTATTAAGACCGGCCCATAAATTTTTTTTCCTTTTAGTACGCTTTAAATAATACTTTAGGTCTGATTACACAATTTCCAAAACATATTTGTTACCAAAGTAAGTTCAACGAACTTAAAACATACATTAATAATTTAAACTCCCTAATACAATGGTTCATTAATTAAATCGTAAACCGGTTATAATCATTATGACCCGACTAGTTACGTTTACACAAAACCGAGCATGGTGATTTGGGACTACGCTACCCAAATCCTAATCGAGTCCAAAAGCAAGATCTTCTTAGCAACCTAGCCAAGATCTCTAATCCCCAAGCTTACCCGAGCCGCCAAGCATGCAAACCTATAAAAAAAATGTAAACAACGAGAGGGTAAGCTAACGCTTAGTGAGTAAAAATATACTACATACATATATATGCATAAAATGGACACGCTACACCAATAATCAAATACTGCATACCGGAGCATCCAAGCATAAAGACAATCTAAGCTAAGCATAACATATAATCACTAAGCAGCAAGCTAGTAACAACAACCATAAAGTAAGTCACCAACGACGATGTGAACAACGCCAATAAGCTACACCCGGAGGGTTAGCTACATCACAACAATACATTAATATAACCCGAAATTTAACATGCTACACTACAACGCGTAATCATGGTTAACCGAAATTCAAAGGGAACGATTCTCGCGAGTGAACCGTTAGCCACGCAGACGCCGCTAGCATGCATCACTAGCCCCTTGAGTGGTATCGACGCCCGAACTTAAGACCACCCGTTACGCTCAATGTGGTATCGATCGCCCGAACTTAAAACCCACATTTCACGCCACACACACACACGAGGATATGGTATCGAACGCCCGAACTTAAAACCCGTATCCTACACATTACTCATGATAATAAGGTATCGACGCTCGAACTTTAAACCCTTATTACATGAAAAGTACAATGTGGTATCGATCGCCCGAACTTTAAACCCACATTACATCCACACACACGCACACAATGATATGATATCGAATGCCGGAACTTTAAACCCATATCATAAGTCAACACGATGTGGTATCGCATACCCGAACTTAAAACCCACATCGCATTTCGTACAAGTAAATACATTACATACACACATGTATAATTATTCCACTCACAACCACGTGTGATAACGTACACCCAAAATGTGTACTTGGCCAAAGGTGGTCAACCAAAACGCACAACCGTGCCAATTGGACCCATACACAAGTCCATCAAATCCACCTATATGTGAAGTGAGTTCTATAACCGAGAACCACTTCACCCGACCCGCACCCATCCTACACATACATATGCACATAGGATATTAACACTCACCTTGTCGCTTTGAAGAAATGCTTCCCAGTAATCCGCAACTCGTCAATGGAAAGTACCTAATCCATTATCACAAATTCAACAACACACTTAGATTGGATCTACAAACCAACCTAATTCGACACTTAGTGCAATTTCGACCCAAATGCACTTCTAAGGACAAACCGCGCCCAAACTAACCAATAATCACTAACACAAGTGATAATGGTCCTAATATGCCAATTAAACCCGAACACAAGTGTTAAACACTTATCGTTCTCAAAATCGCCCATAAACCCTAATTTTGACCCATAAGGACAAAATCTCACCATTTACAAGTTTTGACACCAAAACATGTTTAACTCGGTTTCATACAATCAAAAGCCCCAAATTTGAATGATGAACACGAAAATGAAATTCGGAGTTAGAGCTTACCACTAGTATCACCGTGTAGCCAAGAACGAGGAGAACAAACTTGTCAACTACGCCAAAGATCAAAACCCGCTTCTTCCTTTCCAAAATCCCACTTGAATCACTTGAGGATTTTAAGTTTTGAGAGGAAATAGGAAAGAAAAAGAAAAAGAAAATAAAGAAAATGAGTGAGTGGATGAGGTTAAAGCCTCAAATCTGGCTCAAACGTGAAAAGACCAAAATGCCCCTCACTTTACCTAAATATTGCGAAAACAGGAACCAGTTCGCCCACATTGCCGTGCCGCGGCCTTAAATGTCGCGCCGCGACATTTCCCTAGGTCTGGGATCATTTTTTGTCAAGCTTCTGATCTGAATTCCAGTTAAATGCCGCGCCGCGGCCTCATTTGTCGCGCCGCGACACACAGCGTGATCTGAGTCATTTTCTTGCATACAAGACCTCAACACCCGAACATGTCCCGAACCCTTCATACGCCTATCGTACATACACAATACACCTATAAATCATATACGAGGAAAACGGGGTGTTACAACTCTCCCCCACTTAGATTCGATCACGTCCTCGTGATCCTAGTCACGAACCCAAACGGACCACACTTCACGGTCCTCAAACATAAGTCCCAACCGACTTTCCTAAGCAATTCTTCCCAATGAATTGCCTTTACCAACTAAATCGTCACCCGCGATTTATCAATTCCACAATCCGAGCACTAAAACTTGCTCAATCCCTCACATCGGGAAACTCAACCAATCTCTTACTAAGATATCGATCCCTTAGCGTACCCTTACCGAGTACAACGCTAAAAGCAACCAGTCTAAACCTAAGGTCAACAACCCGAAACGATGAAGACCGAACCAAACGAATCCTTACGGATAACACCAATCACTAAACATCCCTTGTAATGCGCAATACGACCAATACGCAACTACCGTACAACATCACAAGCAACGGCTAAAACCGTTAGCGCCCAAAACGACCATGGCAACGCTAACCCAAGGTGTACAAAATCGACTATCGTCACACCCGTAGCAACAGGTGAGCGAAACACGGCTATCGCATCACTAATCATACAACATGGTCCTCACGACCCCACCATTGGCGTATAAAACACCCAATAGATCACACATCAACAACAATACGCAATGTCGACATTCGACTCGATGTTGGTCGACGAAGAGCGGTAGGTCAAATACGTTAACCACTCACCAACCATCGCAACGCGCACGTGACCGACGAGGCCGACGAAAAGTGCCACCGAGACGTTAACACTTACCTCAATCACACATGTGGCCGACGAAGAGCGATAGGTCAAACGTTAATCACTCGCCACATAACCAACTACCTACATGTGACCGACGAAGAGCGATAAGTCAAACATTAATCACTCGTCACATGCCTCACACATGGCCAAACCAAAGCGATTCCTAACGGAATACGCATTCCACATACCAACAAGTAGCCAACGAAAAGCGAATCCTAACGGATAACACTTACTACTCATCATATTCCAACCGTGGTCAACGAAAAGTGAATCCTCGCCATTGGATAGCACTTGCCACAATACAACAAGCAAACTAAGTATATACGCATACATAGAATCATTCCACTCAACTTGGAATCTCCCGCACACGAACCATACGTAGGCATAAAACATTGCTAACAAGATCGAGCAAGAACCACCTATCACGCCCATAGGCACAAAACAATATTTCTCTTAGAAGAGAACCCGACACACACATCCCTTAACCGAGGGATTTCACATTGCTCGTCAAATACGCCCATTATCTCCCAACGAGATTCCCCACATTACCACCCCCGGTGATATTTCAAATCCAAATTCATAAGTACAATTTAACCAAAATTGTACTCTACTACAAATCGACCAAAACTAGGTCCCGACACGAATTCCGGATCTATCAAAAGCATCATCCGCAATCTCACACTAAAATTTCCTCGTGCGGGAGTGTAACTCCCCCACTTGGAACTACGTTCCATAACCGCATTTTGTACAACCGTACATTGCTACCAAAGGTAGACTTTACCAACAATTGGGTTCACACGACCCATCACTACATCTCGCTCCAATCTTCAGCACATGAAGGATTTCAACCAATCCTTAACACTTCGAACGAAAAGTGTACCGCAAATTACATAACTCTACCCTCGCAATCATCCAATTGCTATAACTTGTCAAACTTCACCCGATCACTCATGTACTTAAGGGTTTCACTTCGGTACCCTAAGTACAATGTAACCGCAACACAATCGGAGTCGAACACCACGCTAGTAGGTATAAAAGAGGCACCTAATGTCGCGTCACGTAGACTCCTTTACCAACGTACATCGAGATCCAAAATACTCGATTTCAAGGGTTTCATCCCACCCGTCGAACCTCATGGTTCATCAACTCCAACACACAAGCGAACACGCGCTTAACAATCGAACACCAAAACCCATTTCCATGGCTTGGTAGAAACATTTCTCAAATACTAAGGAATGCTTGGTTGCACCAAGTCTTACGCCCTTCGCCCGACAATCAAACGTCACCATAGGGTACTTCCATTAGGAACGTCACCCATAACAACAACATGCACAACACAATGCATTTAATAAACTCAAATTCAACGGCACTTAATAAATAATCAAATGACATATTTATTAAAACGAAAAGTACCTTAACGTCTCCTTGCCGCACCCGTCCCCGCTAACTTGGGACATTCCGACTTACGATGTCCTTCTTCTTGGCAATTGAAGCACACCATACCATCACCCTTTGGCACCGAACATTCCCAAGACTTGTGACCCCTCACGCCACAATTGTAACATCTAGACGTACTAGAATCTAACATACTCATCCGCGTACCACCCATGCTCACGCTCGGACCCTTAGTCCTCTTACTTGGAGCACCATAAGAAACAACCCTTCTCTCACTTGAAGGTTCACCAATCTTTGATCGCGAATACGACTCGAAACCTCTAGCTGCGGCGAATAATTCCGCAAACGATTTTGCCTGAACTCTGCTAATCTTACTCTTCAAGTCATCATTCAAGGTTCGATAGAAATCCTGTGTAACATCCCGCCTTTTTCCATTTATTTTTCCGTTATACTAATATAAAGTCCGTTATATGTTTATAACATCTCCCGTTGATACGCGTTTTAAATTATCTCGTTTAGGTAATTCCCGCACCCGAGCGAAAGTTGAGGGACTAAACTTGACAAGGGATCAAACCCTTGACTAGGTCAAAGGGTCAAACCCCTTTCACCCATTCATTTCATCTTCATCTCTCTCTCTTTCTCTCTAGCAAGAACACACACACCCAATTTCCTTTCTCATTCATTCATCATCTAAATCCGGATTAGGGAGCTAGCAACCAAATAAATTACATATTCGTGATCCTCTCTTCATCCTCTTCATTTTGGTACCAACTTCATCTCATTTGGGTAACTTTCTAAAATCACTAGATTTTGTGTTCTTGATGTTTTTAACTTATAAAAGTGTTAATTAGTGTCTATGGCTCAAGTCTAACATGAATATATGATTTATATGCTCGATCTCGTTGTTTTAGTGTAACTAGCATGAACTTGAATTTTGGTGGGTTGTTCTTGAATTTTGGATGATCATATGTTGTTAGATGTTGAAAGTTGATGTTTTAAAAGTGTTACTAGCATCATTAGCTTCATGTTGATATATAGATTGATCAAAGAAACTTCAAAAACGTGATTATTGATTTTGGTGTTGCTTGACTAGGGTTTGCTAGTTCTTGAAATGAATTTTTGGATGCTTGAATGCCATGGAATGTTAATTGTTAGTGATTAGTTGTAATGTATGCTTCATTACCTTCAAAACGGCATATCATATGTGTAAATTGGATTCCCGGAACTTAAAATGCATATTGATGAACTTGAGGCTTTGAAATGAGCGTTTATTGATCACATGACGAGAATTCGATTGTTGTAAATGATGTTTTTGTTTGAGGATTTGTGTTTAGTTGTGTTCCTTGTCAAAAGAGCTTTCCAACGGTATAAGATACGTCTTCTAATTGTTTGCGGTTTGCGTTTTGCGTTTGTTTGAAGTTTTGACCAAGACTTGAACCTTGAAAACGACCTGACACCAGACCATGTGTTATGTCGCGGCGCGACACCCCTTGCCGCGGCGCGACATTTGCCTTGTCCAGATTCTGTCCAACTTTTCCATTTTATCAAAAATGTTTGCCATGTTCTAGACCTCCGATTCACATGAGACTTGTTCTAACATGCTTATATATGAATAAAAACCTCAGAAAAATAGTTCGGGACCCGACCCGAACGTGTTGACTTTCGTTGACTTTGACCGACCAAAGTTTGACTTTTTGTCAAACTTAACCAAATGATCATGCAACCTTCCTAACTTGTTTATATACTGGTATCTTGCATGAAACTTGGCAATTTGATTTCACATGCTAAATAATCGAGTCGTAACGAGCCATAGGACTAATTGAACATCTTTGACCTATCGTGTTTACCGTTATTGATACGACCTATTTGTTTAGGTCAAGACTAGCACTATCCTTCGCACACGTTATTTTGTGAAGTACTTTACTACTCGTGCACTCAAGGTGAGATCATAGTCCCACTTTTACTCTTTTTGAACTTATATTGGGATGAGAAAACATAAACGATTCTTTTGAACTAAGTGAACACAAGAACGGGAAAACAAACATTCTACATACGAGTTTAGAACAAAATCCTCAATTCGATTATCATTAGTTACACTTGCCGGGTGTAAGCGAGAACTTATGTTATATGGCCATATGGGTTGACAACCCTCATCCTTGACGGTTCGCTACCGTCTACGGATGAAATATATTTTCGAGAATCAGTGTTTGTTCTAGCACTAAGTGATGGGGTATACTATGGAAGGAATGTTAAGCTTTGATAATTGGGTGCTCGTGAAACAAACTTTTGGAATGTATTACTATTATTTCATTGATGCAAATCTTGTGGTTCACTTGTACTTACTTACTTAAACCTATGATTTCACCAACGTTTTCGTTGACAGATTTCTATGTTTTTCTCAGGTCCTTGAACGATACATGATACATGCTTCCGCTCATTACTTGATACTTGCATTGGATGTCGAGTATATGTGCATTTCATGGAGCGTCTTTTGACTTTACTTTAAACCGTGTCGCCTAGATTTCATTCGTATTATAACGTTGTAACTTAACTATTGGTTGAACAATTCTTGTAAACTTTGGGAACAATCTTTATTTTGAAATGAAGGCGACATATTTTGGTCAAACTTTGTCTTAAAGACTTATGACCACGTAACGGGACCTAAGTAGACGGCGCCGTCAAACATGATTTGGTCGGGTCGCTACATATGGTATCAGAGCTGGTTTAACCTTAGCCGTAAAGGTAGTCACGCGCGCCGGCTGTTAGGCCGGGCACTCATACGGACTATGCTTTTTGGCGGGTTAATCGTAGAGGGGGTTCTCACAGTGTTACCTGTGACGAAGCATTGGCTCTTACCCCTTGCGATCCCTTGGAATTTGAGGGTTGGCAGTTTGGCAGAAATGCGGGACGTAAAATCAGTGTCTGAGGTACACTCAGTGGTCACCAAGCGGTTAGCTGGAAAGGCACTGGGTGGGTTTCTACCCCATCTGTCGCTATAGATGGTATCAGAGCGTTGGTTGTAGGGATTTAGAGTTCATTAGTGTCAACCCCGAGTCATAGGGTACATTGGTGAGTCTAGACTACAACCGGCATATAGACTTGAAGTAGGAATTACTTGACTACTTGTGCATTTATACTCGAACGTTTCTACTCATATCTACTCCTAGTTCATCTTAATCTCACGTTGTTTAATTTGATTGACACGCCACCTTGACTATATGAAATGATGTCGAATGCACATATGAATCAGGGTAATATAATTTCCGGGATTATATTACGGTGACTCGTATGAACGTTCCGACATTATGACATAAAGAATTTAAGGCGAGTCAAAAAAAAAAAAAAAAAAAAAAAAAAAAAAAAAAACCCTTCTCTTTATCTTTATTCTATATCACGGTTAGTATTATTGAGAATACTAATCAATGATATTCTTGTGTCTTGAAGGAACAATGGCTCCTCGTCGTGTACGCCGAAATGAAACTCCCGAACAAGCTCTCGAACGGATGATAGCTACCGCCGTAGATGCGGCCATGGCCGATCACTCATCCAACAACAATAATAATAACAACCACAACAACAACAACAACAACAACAACAACAACAACAACAACAATGGAGCCGGAAACTCAAACGAGGGATGCTCCTATAAAGCTTTCATGGGGTGCAAACCTCACACTTTTGATGGAACCGGGGGACCGGTCGTGCTCACCCGATGGTTTGAGCAAACGGAAGCCGTCTTTAGCATAAGCGGTTGTCGGGACCAAGACAGGGTCAAATACTCCACTCACACTTTCTCCGGAATTGCTCTAACATGGTGGAACACCTATGTTCAATCGGTGGGTACCGATGAGGCTCATGCCCTCTCTTGGGCCGATCTAAAGGAAAAGATGATTGTTGAATATTTTCCGCGCGAAGAAACCCGAAAGCTTGAGGAAGAACTAAGAGCTTTGAAAGCAGTCGGAAACGATCTTAAAGCTTATAATCAACGCTTCGCCGAACTATCCTTGATGTGTCCTAATCTTGTTAACCCCGAATCTCAAAGGATTGAGCTCTACATGCTCGGTCTTCCAAAAAGCATCAAACAAGGGGTGATGTCATCCAAACCCACTACTCATCAAGCCGCTATGAACATGGCTCGCCAACTAATTGAAACGGTTGACGAAATCGTAGTTTCGGCACCTAAGGCCGAGGATAAATCGGGCGGCAACAAAAGAAAGTGGGAACCCTCCCAATCAAGCAACAACAACTTTGCCAAGAAGCCTTACACCTCCGACGGCAAGAAGGGTTATGCCGGGAACCTACCTCTTTGCAACAAATGCAACAAACATCACTTTGGCGAATGTAGTAAGATAATTTGCCACCGGTGCCAAGGAGTTGGTCATAAGGCCAACGATTGTAAAAGTGCCACTCCCGTCGCTCGAAAGTGGCCCAATGCACCAAAGACAGGCACTTGTTACGAATGTGGCCAAACGGGTCATTATAGAAATGCATGCCCAAAGAAGAAAGATAACCCCAATATGCGCGGCCGAGCTTTTAACATCAACACCGAGGAAGCCCGGGATGACACTGAACTAGTCACGGGTACGTTTCTTCTCAACAATTCTTATGTCTCTTGCTTATTCGATTCGGGTGCCGATAAATGCTTTGTATCCAAGACTTTGACTCATTCTTTTAGCACTCCGCCTCTTCCATTAGATACCACTTACACCATTGAAGTGGCTAACGGAAAACTATTAAGTGCCAACACATATTACCGGGGGTGTACGTTAAACATTTTGGGTAAGGAATTTGAAATTGACTTGATACCCATGGAACTAGGAAGCTTTGATGTAATAATCGGTATGAATTGGTTAGTCAAAACGAAATCTCACATTCTTTGTGATCTTAACGCAATCCGAATTCCTATCGAGAATGGTGATCCTTTGATTGTTTATGGCGATAAGAGTTGCACCAGACTCAACCTCGTTTCGTGCCTTAAAGTTAGAAAACTACTCCGTAAGGGTTGTTTTGCGATCCTTGCCCACGTTAAGAAAGTCGAGTCCGATGAGAAGCACATCGATGATGTGCCAATTGTTAGTGACTATTCCGATGTATTTCCCGACGAATTGCCGGGTCTTCCGCCTCATCGACCGGTTGAATTCCAAATCGATCTTATTCCGGGAGCCGCACCCGTAGCACGTGCACCATATAGACTCGCTCCATCTGAAATGCAAGAATTGCAAAGTCAAATCCAAGAACTACTTGATCGAGGTTTTATCCAACCTAGCCATTCACCTTGGGGCGCTCCGATTTTATTTGTTAAAAAGAAAGACGGATCCCTACGAATGTGCATTGATTATCGTGAACTAAATAAATTGACGGTTAAGAACCGATATCCTCTTCCTCGCATCGATGACCTCTTTGATCAACTACAAGGGTCTTGTGTATATTCAAAAATCGATCTCCGCTCGGGTTATCATCAATTGAGGGTTAAGGGGGAAGATGTCTCCAAAACCGCTTTCCGAACTCGTTATGGTAGTTATGAATTCCTTGTCATGCCATTTGGTCTCACTAACGCACCGGCGGTGTTCATGGATCTTATGAACCGCGTGTGCAAACCGTATCTCGATAAATTCGTTATTGTGTTCATCGATGACATATTGATCTATTCTAAAAATGAAGAAGAGCACGAACATCATCTCCGACTTGTGCTTGAACTTTTAAGACAAGAACAACTCTATGCCAAATTCTCCAAGTGTGAATTTTGGTTAAAGGAAGTTCAATTTCTTGGTCATGTTGTAAGTGACCAAGGTATTAAAGTCGATCCCACAAAGATCGAAGCCATTAGTAAATGGGAGACTCCTACTACTCCTACTCACATTCGTCAATTTTTGGGTCTCGCCGGGTACTATCGTAGATTCATCGAAAATTTCTCTTTGGTTGCACGTCCTCTAACCGCATTGACTCACAAGGGAAAGAAATTCATTTGGGCGACCGAACATGAATCCGCATTCCAAATCTTGAAAACGAAGCTAACCACCGCTCCTATCTTGTCACTTCCCGAAGGCAATGATGACTTCGTTGTATATTGCGATGCCTCAAAACATGGTTTTGGGTGTGTATTGATGCAACGAGCGAAGGTCATTGCTTATGCTTCTCGACAACTCAAAATTCATGAACGAAACTATACGACACATGATCTCGAACTCGGAGCCGTTGTCTTTGCACTTAAAATGTGGAGACACTATCTTTATGGAACCAAGAGTACTATCTTCACCGATCACAAAAGCCTTCAACACATTTTCGATCAAAAGCAACTAAACATGAGACAACGACGGTGGATTGAAACTTTGAACGATTACGATTGCGAGCTTCGTTACCATCCCGGGAAGGCAAATGTAGTAGCCGATGCCTTAAGTCGAAAAGAAAGAGCGGTGCCTCTCCGTGTCCGAGCTTTAAACATCACCATTCACACCAACCTTAATAGCCAAATTCGGGTAGCCCAAGATGAGGCTCTCAAGGATGAAAACATCTCTCTCGAACACTTGAACGTCCTCACCTCTCGATTCGAAGTTAAAGAAACCGGACTCCGATATTTCGCCGGAAGAATTTGGGTGCCTAGTTATGGGGACCTACGAAGCCTTATTTTAGATGAAGCCCATAAGTCACGATACTCGATTCACCCCGGTGCCAATAAGATGTACCACGACCTTAAACAGCTATATTGGTGGCCGAACATCAAAAGGGACGTAGCTACTTATGTTTCCAAGTGTTTGACATGTTCCAAAGTCAAAGCCGAACACCAAAGACCGTCCGGACTACTTCGACAACCCGAGATTCCGCAATGGAAGTGGGAAAGGATAACGATGGATTTTATCACCAAGCTACCAAAAACGACGGGCGGTTATGATACCATTTGGGTTATTGTTGACCGTCTCACCAAATCCGCACACTTCCTTGCCATGAAAGAAACGGATAAAATGGAGAAACTTGCACAACTTTACATTAAGGAGATTGTAGCCCGACACGGTGTACCTTTATCGATTATTTCCGACCGAGATGGCCGTTTTGTTTCTAGATTTTGGCGTACATTGCAAGAAGCGTTGGGAACGCGTTTAGACATGAGCACCGCATATCATCCTCAAACCGATGGACAAAGCGAACGTACAATTCAAACCTTAGAAGACATGTTACGAGCTTGCGTGGTTGATTTCGGAAAAGCTTGGGACAAGCACTTACCTCTCGCCGAGTTCTCTTATAACAATAGTTATCACGCGAGTATTAAAGCCGCACCCTTTGAAGCGCTATATGGCCGCAAATGTCGTTCACCTCTTTGTTGGGCCGAGGTAGGCGACGTGCAAATCACCGGACCCGAACTCATTCACGAAACTACCGAGAAAATCGTTCAAATCCGAGATAGGCTTAGGACGGCCCGAAGTCGTCAAAAGAGCTATACCGATAAACGACGCAACGATCTTGAATTTCAAGTCGGTGACCGAGTAATGTTAAAAGTCGCACCTTGGAAGGGTGTAATCCGTTTTGGGAAACGCAGGAAGCTAAATCCGCGGTATATTGGTCCTTTCGAAATCTTGGAGCGTATTGGAACCGTTGCTTATCGTTTAGATCTTCCGCCTCAATTGAACTCCGTTCATCCTACCTTCCATGTATCTAACTTGAAAAAGTGTCTTGCCGAACCCGATATCGTCATCCCTCTCGAAGAACTTACTATTGATGACAAACTTCATTTTGTGGAGGAACCGGTTGAAATTGTGGATACCTCCGTCAAGACATTGAAACAAAGCCGAATCCCGATTGTTAAAGTCCGTTGGAACGCCAAAAGGGGACCCGAGTTTACTTGGGAAAGACAAGATCAAATGCAAAGGAAGTATCCTCATCTATTCGCGAATTCAGAAACGCAAGATCTCGAGGGAGAAACAACGACTACTACGCCTACTTAAATTTCGGGACGAAATTTCTTTTAAGGAGTAGGTAATGTAACATCCCGCCTTTTTCCATTTATTTTTCCGTTATACTAATATAAAGTCCGTTATATGTTTATAACATCTCCCGTTGATACGCGTTTTAAATTATCTCGTTTAGGTAATTCCCGCACCCGAGCGAAAGTTGAGGGACTAAACTTGACAAGGGATCAAACCCTTGACTAGGTCAAAGGGTCAAACCCCTTTCACCCATTCATTTCATCTTCATCTCTCTCTCTTTCTCTCTAGCAAGAACACACACACCCAATTTCCTTTCTCATTCATTCATCATCTAAATCCGGATTAGGGAGCTAGCAACCAAATAAATTACATATTCGTGATCCTCTCTTCATCCTCTTCATTTTGGTACCAACTTCATCTCATTTGGGTAACTTTCTAAAATCACTAGATTTTGTGTTCTTGATGTTTTTAACTTATAAAAGTGTTAATTAGTGTCTATGGCTCAAGTCTAACATGAATATATGATTTATATGCTCGATCTCGTTGTTTTAGTGTAACTAGCATGAACTTGAATTTTGGTGGGTTGTTCTTGAATTTTGGATGATCATATGTTGTTAGATGTTGAAAGTTGATGTTTTAAAAGTGTTACTAGCATCATTAGCTTCATGTTGATATATAGATTGATCAAAGAAACTTCAAAAACGTGATTATTGATTTTGGTGTTGCTTGACTAGGGTTTGCTAGTTCTTGAAATGAATTTTTGGATGCTTGAATGCCATGGAATGTTAATTGTTAGTGATTAGTTGTAATGTATGCTTCATTACCTTCAAAACGGCATATCATATGTGTAAATTGGATTCCCGGAACTTAAAATGCATATTGATGAACTTGAGGCTTTGAAATGAGCGTTTATTGATCACATGACGAGAATTCGATTGTTGTAAATGATGTTTTTGTTTGAGGATTTGTGTTTAGTTGTGTTCCTTGTCAAAAGAGCTTTCCAACGGTATAAGATACGTCTTCTAATTGTTTGCGGTTTGCGTTTTGCGTTTGTTTGAAGTTTTGACCAAGACTTGAACCTTGAAAACGACCTGACACCAGACCATGTGTTATGTCGCGGCGCGACACCCCTTGCCGCGGCGCGACATTTGCCTTGTCCAGATTCTGTCCAACTTTTCCATTTTATCAAAAATGTTTGCCATGTTCTAGACCTCCGATTCACATGAGACTTGTTCTAACATGCTTATATATGAATAAAAACCTCAGAAAAATAGTTCGGGACCCGACCCGAACGTGTTGACTTTCGTTGACTTTGACCGACCAAAGTTTGACTTTTTGTCAAACTTAACCAAATGATCATGCAACCTTCCTAACTTGTTTATATACTGGTATCTTGCATGAAACTTGGCAATTTGATTTCACATGCTAAATAATCGAGTCGTAACGAGCCATAGGACTAATTGAACATCTTTGACCTATCGTGTTTACCGTTATTGATACGACCTATTTGTTTAGGTCAAGACTAGCACTATCCTTCGCACACGTTATTTTGTGAAGTACTTTACTACTCGTGCACTCAAGGTGAGATTATAGTCCCACTTTTACTCTTTTTGAACTTATATTGGGATGAGAAAACATAAACGATTCTTTTGAACTAAGTGAACACAAGAACGGGAAAACAAACATTCTACATACGAGTTTAGAACAAAATCCTCAATTCGATTATCATTAGTTACACTTGCCGGGTGTAAGCGAGAACTTATGTTATATGGCCATATGGGTTGACAACCCTCATCCTTGACGGTTCGCTACCGTCTACGGATGAAATATATTTTCGAGAATCAGTGTTTGTTCTAGCACTAAGTGATGGGGTATACTATGGAAGGAATGTTAAGCTTTGATAATTGGGTGCTCGTGAAACAAACTTTTGGAATGTATTACTATTATTTCATTGATGCAAATCTTGTGGTTCACTTGTACTTACTTACTTAAACCTATGATTTCACCAACGTTTTCGTTGACAGATTTCTATGTTTTTCTCAGGTCCTTGAACGATACATGATACATGCTTCCGCTCATTACTTGATACTTGCATTGGATGTCGAGTATATGTGCATTTCATGGAGCGTCTTTTGACTTTACTTTAAACCGTGTCGCCTAGATTTCATTCGTATTATAACGTTGTAACTTAACTATTGGTTGAACAATTCTTGTAAACTTTGGGAACAATCTTTATTTTGAAATGAAGGCGACATATTTTGGTCAAACTTTGTCTTAAAGACTTATGACCACGTAACGGGACCTAAGTAGACGGCGCCGTCAAACATGATTTGGTCGGGTCGCTACATCCTGCATCAACAAATGATCATTCCCCAAAGACTCCGGGCAAAAATGAGCTTTCGCCATAAAGGTCGTCTTGTGAGTATTCAAATCCATAGAACCTTGTTGCAAATTTCACAACTCATTACGCATTTCCGACAAATCGGCTGAAGTTCGGAATTCCTCAAAGAATTCCTTCTTAAACTCCTCCCATGATAACGCCATAAACGGTTCACCACCGACAAGATCAATCTTACCATCCGACCAATCCTTTGCCCTACCCCGCAACAAATTAGTAGCGAGTCTCGTCTTCCTCTCCGGAGGGCATTCAATAGTACGAAAACACCCTTCGACATCCGAGATCCAAGTTGTGCTTACCAAAGGATCCGGTTTCCCATCATACATCGGGGGTTTAGTCCTCATGAAGCTCTTAAGACAACGCTCAATTTCACTACTACCCCGAAATTCGGAATACTTCCTATCCATTTCTTCTCGAAACGCACTCATTTGCTCCGCAACGGCGGCCGCAACTCTAGAGTTAAACTCCTCGTCATTCGTCTCGATCTCGTTTCGCGTCGTCATTCTAAAGAATGCAAAACGATTAGTCCACAAACGTATAAACCAACACGCATAACACCGCCCCATCTTGCTCAACACTCGTCGTACATCACTTGTTAGACACGATTTTCACCCGTAATAAGGTTTGCAAGTCCTTATTACGCACACACGTCGTCTCAACTCGTTAGTACAACGACCGCCTCGCTCGATGATATAACCAACACAACGACGATTCCACGCAATATAAACACACGCAAGGGAATAGCATCACAACACAAGCCAAAAATCCTAGTTAGTCCACCTACAGACAAGGCACTAACTATAACCCGTTCCAACCCGTTCACCTACAAGTCCCGCAACAAATAAGCACACAAAAAAGTCTAAGTCTAGGCACCTATCTCAAGTCGCCTAAATCCCTTAGACCATGCTCTGATACCACTTGTAACGACCCAACCCGTATTAAGACCAGCCCATAAAATTTTTTTCCTTTTAATACGCTTTAAATAATACTTTAGGTCTCATTACACAATTTCCAAAACATATTTGTTACCAAAGTAAGTTCAACGAACTTAAAACATACATTAATAATTTAAACTCCCTAATACAATGGTTCATTAATTAAATCGTAAACCGGTTATAATCATTATGACCCGACTAGTTACGTTTACACAAAACCGAGCATGGTGATTTGGGACTACGCTACCCAAATCCTAATCGATTCCAAAAGCAAGATCTTCTTAGCAACCTAGCCAAGATCTCTAATCCCCAAGCTTACCCGAGCCGCCAAGCATGCAAATCTATAAAAAAATGTAAACAACGAGAGGGTAAGCTAACGCTTAGTGAGTGAAAATATACTACATACATATATATATGCATAAAATAGACACGCCACACCAATAATCAAATACTGCATACCGGAGCATCCAAGCATAAAGGCAAGCTAAGCTAAGCATACCATATAATCACTAAGCAGCAAGCTAGTAACAACAACCATAAAGTAAGTCACCAACGACGATGTGAACAACGCTAATAAGCTACACCCGGAGGGTTAGCTACATCACAACAATACATTAATATAACCCGAAATTTAACATGCTACACTACAACGCGTAATCATGGTTAACCGAAATTCAAAGGGAACGATTCTCGCGAGTGAACCGTTAGCCACGCAGACGCCGCTAGTATGCATCTCTAGCCCCTTGAGTGGTATCGACGCCCGAACTTAAGACCACCCGTTACGCTCAATGTGGTATCGATCGCCCGAACTTAAAACCCACATTTCACGCAACACACACACACGAGGATATGGTATCGAACGCCCGAACTTAAAACCCGTATCCTACACATTACTCATGATAATAAGGTATCGACGCTCGAACTTTAAACCCTTATTACATGAAAAGTACAATGTGGTATCGATCGCCCGAACTTTAAACCCACATTACATCCACACACACGCACACAATGATATGATATCGAACTCCGGAACTTTAAACCCATATCATAAGTCAACACGATGTGGTATCGCATACCCGAACTTAAAACCCACATCGCATTTCGTACAAGTAAATACATTACATACACACATGTATAATTATTCCACTCACAACCACGTGTGATAACGTACACCCAAAGTGTGTACTTGGCCAAAGGTGGTCAACCAAAACGCACAACCGTGCCAATTGGACCCATACACAAGTCCATCAAATCCACCTATATGTGAAGTGAGTTCTATAACCGAGAACCACTTCACCCGACCCGCACCCATCCTACACATACATATGCACATAGGATATTAACACTCACCTTGTCGCTTTGAAGAAATGCTTCCCAGTAATCCGCAACTCGTCAATGGAAAGTACCTAATCCATTCTCACAAATTCAACAACACACTTAGATTGGATCTACAAACCAACCCAATTCGACACTTAGTGCAATTTCGACCCAAATGCACTTCTAAGGACAAACCGCGCCCAAACTAACCAATAATCACTAACACAAGTGATAATGGTCCTAATATGCCAATTAAACCCGAACACAAGTGTTAAACACTTATCGTTCTCAAAATCGCCCATAAACCCTAATTTTGACCCATAAGGTCAAAATCTCACCATTTACAAGTTTTGACACCAAAACATGTTTAACTCGGTTTTATACTTCAACTTAATCCATTTTAAGTTTACAAACCGCATCGAATCGACATTCGGGTCATAATCCTCAACAAACCCTAATTTTGACTCTAGTCAAAATTAGTCTACCACGAAAACCCTAAAAGTCTCAAAAAACCAATAATCACTAATGCTAGTGATTGTACACCATTTACAAGTCTTAAACATGGTTAAATCATTAACCAACCCAAAACCCGCATTTAACACTTATAAACCCGAATCTTGGTGTTAATCTCCAATTAACAACTAAATGGGTTCCATCTATGAATCATACAATCAAAAGCCCCAAATTTGAATGATGAACACGAAAATAAAATTCGGAGTTAGAGCTTACCAGTAGTATCACCGTGTAGCCAAGAACGAGGAGAACAAACTTGTCAACTACGCCAAAGATCAAAACCCGCTTCTTCCTTTCCAAAATTCCACTTGAATCACTTGAGGATTTTAAGTTTTGAGAGAAAAATAGGAAAGAAAAAGAAAAAGAAAATAAAGAAAATGAGTGAGTGGATGAGGTTAAAGCCTCAAATCTGGCTCAAACGTAAAAAGACCAAAATGCCCCTCACTTTACCTAAATATTGCGAAAACAGGAACCAGTTCGCCCACATTGCCGCTCCGCGGCCTTAAATGTGGCGCCGCGACATTTGCCTAGGTCTGGGATCATTTTTTGTCAAGCTTCTGATCTGGATTCCAGTTAAATGCCGCGCCGCGGCCTCATTTGTCGCGCCGCGACACACAGCGTGATCTGAGTCATTTTTTTGCATACAAGACCTCAACGCCCGAACATGTCCCGAACCCTTCATACGCCTATCGTACATACACAATACACCTATAAATCATATACGGGAAAAACGGGGTGTTACATTAAAAACTCAATCTAAATCCTAAATCTAAACCCTAAATCTAAACCCTAAACCCTAAATTTCTAAACCCTAATATCTAAACCCTATAAACCCTAATATCTAAACCCTAATATCTAAACCCCAATAGCTAAAACCTCAACATACGTTTGAAAAACACGATAATTGTTATATATTACTTCTTCGAGCGTTTTCCCGCCAAAATAAAAACATTTATCACAAAGTGACTCTACTAAATGTTCATATTTTCATCCCATCTATAATGTTCGTGAACAAAGTTTTTTCAAAAAACGAAAAGAAAAAAAAGTTTTTGCTTCCCCCCGATTGGTTACTTCCCTCTTGATCCTACCACTATATATATATATATATATATATATATATATATATATATATATATATATATATATATATGGAATAACCAACCATGGTTGCTACTGTGAAGTCGAAATGTTATGCACTGTCGGTACTGGGTAGTATTTTGTTTGTGTAAGGATTTATTAAATTTCTTTTATGTTAATGTTGAGGCCTGTATGGTTTAGAAACCAAGTGGACATGTTTGTGTAAATCCAACTTACATAATTTAGTGTTTGTATCAATTCTTTCACTGTTTTGTGAAAGATTGTTATTATAAAAAAAATCTGCCCAAGCCAATTAATTCACCTGAAAATCTTTGAAACTAGTCCGGTCCGGCCTGCGAGATGCGGCGGGTCTTTCGGCCCGCGTATTAATATTTAACGCAGTTTTATTTACAGGAGGAAAAACGGCTCATGTGTTATGCATCGTTGTTGATGTCGTCGTCTTTAGTGTTTTTTAAAATTTGTTCGGTTCAAACGTAGTTAGTTTCTTTTTGTTGATAAAATTATTTCGAGCCTGATGGTGTTGGCGAAAAAGTTTAACTCGCGGGGAGCAGGAAGATACGGGCTGTCGTTGTGTTTGGCGTTTTTTAAAAGTGTCAGTTTCGAACGTAGTTAGTATCGTTTTGTTCATAAAATTATTTCGAGTCTGACGGTGCTGTCGGAAAAAAATTTAACTCGCAGCGAGCGGGAAGATACGGGTTGTCGTTGTGTTAGCGTTTTTTTAAAAAGTGCCCGTTTTGAACGTAGTTAGTTTCGTTTTGTTTGTGGAAATATTTCGAGTTTAACTGAGTGTTTGGTGAAATTTAAATCGGAGTGAGGAGAAAGATACAGGCTGTCGAAGGGTTCGGGTGAACTTTGTATTTTAAGTTAGAGAATTGACAGTTTACTCCCCTGGAGTACAGGGTATTTTTTGTAAGTGTGCAAAAGTTGGGGGTGTTTTTCCTTTTTTGGGTTTGATTTTGGTTGATTGTAGTTTCATATGGTGGGGTGGCTAAAACGACCACAAACCCCACCACAATTAGTATATGTATGGTGTCGTCGTTTGTAGTGTTTTTTAAAATCTGTTTGCTTCAAACGTAGTTAGTTTTTTTGTTGATAACATTATTTCGAGCCTCATGGTGTTGGCGAAAAAATTTAACTCGCGGGGAGCAGGAAGATACGGGCTGTCGTTGTGTTTAGCGTTTTTTTAAAAAGTGTCTGTTTCGAACGTAGTTAGTATCGTTTTGTTCATAAAATTATTTCGAGTCTGACGGTGCTGTCGGAAAAATTTAACTCGCGGCGAGCGGGAAGATACGGGCTGTCGTTGTGTTAGCATTTTTTTTTAAAAAGTGTTCGTTTTGAACGTAGTTAGTTTCGTTTTGTTCGTGAAAATATTTCGAGTTTAACGGAGTGTTTGGTGAAAATTTAAATCGGAGCGAGGAGAAAGATACGGACTGTCGAAGGGTTCGGGTGAACTTTGTATTTTAAGTTAGGGAATTGACAGTTTACTCCCCTGGAGTACAGGATATTTTTTGTAAGTGTGTAAAAGTTTGGGGGTGTTTTGCCTTTTTTGAGTTTGATTTTAGTTGATTGTCGTTTGATATGGTGGGGGCGGCAAAACGACCACAAACTTCACCATTTTGAGTTTAACGGAGTGTTTGGCGAAATTTAAATCGGAGCGAGGAGAAAGATACGGGCTGTCGAAGAGTTCGGGTGAACTTTGTATTTTAAGTTAGGGAATTGACAGTTTACTCCCCTTGAGTACAGGATATTTTTTGTAAGTGTGCAAAAGTTGAGGGGTGTTTTGTCTTTTTTGAGTTTGGTTTTAGTTGATTGTCGTTTCATATGGTGGGGTGGCCAAAACGACCAGAAACTTCACCGCACTTGGTATATGTATAATAAATAAATAAATTACGGAGTAAATATAAATATAAATAGAGACATAAATTGATGTTCAAGGGTAAGTCCCCATAAACTCTATTGAGTAAAAGTCTAGGTAGATTTTTTTTCCAAGGCGTGTCCCATCAATTAAATTCCTCAGTGTTTATTTTTTGTTGTTGTTAAAATAAAAATACTACAGTATTAAAATTAAAAAATTTATATAAATTAGAGATGATTCTCAAACACCACTTTTTAATCAATGTACACTTTTGTCTCATAAATTTACAGTTATGGTCCTTAAAAATTTAGGAAGTTGAACTTATATTATTATTATTATAAGTATAATTAAGTGTAAAATAGGTAATTAAGTGTACATGAATCAAAAAATAGTGTGCGAGGATCACATCCCTTCATCAGTAGATGAATGATCCTATGAACCGATACAATCAAACCAATCAAAAGACGTCTCGTTAAAAGTAAACATGCTAGAACCACAAACGATATCTAGGTTTAGCTAACTCTAACCGAACCACACGAAACAACAACAACAACAAAACTCAATACCACAATGAGTGGTGTATGGGGGAAGTGAGATGTAAACAATCCTTCATCTATCCTAGAATAAAGACAAGTCATTTCCCCACCCAGAGTGAAAACACTCTCAAGAGTAGAGAAAGTCATCCCTCTCTTTATTGGACGGATAAAGAGATTACTTCCGAGAGGACCTCCGGCCTTTAAATAGGAAAAAGTTTAAAAAAAAAACAAAAATACTAAAATAAAAATAATAATAATTGACGCCATGAAAATGGTAGAATCAAATTTCCATGGGTTTTAAATCCTGCCTGGAATTTAATTTAGGCTCTAAGAGTCAGTCAAGTCGCCAATAAATCGACGATTGTTGTCGACTCAATAGAGCCGGGCAACCGAACCACACGAAAATAACCCCTATACCAAAACGAATGACGAGCAAATTACTAAGTGATGATCTTAAATTCGAAATGAGGGCACATAACAACTCAATAATCATAACTATAAGCCAAAAAAAAAAAAATAACCATAAACCATATGACTAAATTAAGCGGCCTTGGTACCACGATTTGGATTTCTTTCGTCTGGTCACGACGACATTCTATCAACATTATCAATCCGAAGTTCCAAACACCTATTTAACAAATGGTTACATGAATTAAATTAGCAAAGCAATAAATAAAAGCAAATAATACATCCACCATTAATGAAATTAGTAACAAATCACTATTAGGCCAGTTTTAACCATGCATGTAATGTGAATGCTAAAAGAGTACTTTATGGTCAAAAAAATGTAAATCTGTGACAAAGTCATTATTTTACCATGAATAACCCCAAATGTTGAATGTTTGTGTTAAATGGGGGCTTGATTACTCGAAGTTTACGCTCTATGGCGGTCAATGTACTCGTTCATAGGGGGTTTCCTCGTTAATTAAAAACAAAAATAAAAAATTTGTATGTTCCACACATTTTTTGATTTTTTTTTATTTTGTATAAATATATAATAAAAAGAATACATTAAATAAATAAAATACATATTAAATATAACAAAGACATAAATTAATATTTCATTAAAATTAATCATTGCGTAAAAATAGAAATAGTAAGCTATATAAATAATTTTAGATTAATTTAAATAATAATTAAAATATAATAAAATCATACTACTCCATCCGTCCATAATTTTTGTCAATCATTCCATTTCGAGATGTCTTAAATTAATTGTTCATTTCCATAAATAAAAAGGGAAGCTTAAATCAATTATGACTTTAATATACGTGGATATGATTAAAAAAAAAAGGTAAAGGTATAGCTAAAAGTAAACCGTATAGTACAGTATTTATATGACATTTTCCTAAACTGCGTTTTTTTTGTTTGAGGACGATTAATATGAAATGAAGGAGTATTAAAAATAAATAATGTGTTAAATAAAATAAAAATATTGGCCTAAAGAGTTGTTTTCGACAATAAAAAGATGAGCCGTGTCTTTTAACCAACATTCTTCTTCTTCTTCTTTACACTTTAATCCTATAACTCTTCTTCATCTTTTTTTAAGTTGTAGCCTCCATTTTATTCTAAAAAAACTATAATTCAAAGTCCAAACAACAAAGGTCAGAAATGCTCAACAAATCAAAAGGCCACGTTGCCATAACGATATTTATTTTTTCATCGGACGGTTGACTGACGCTAACGCACTGTCGGCATCATGAATGACGCTGCGTTAGCAGTGTTTCTCGACGCCAAAATCGCCACATTACCGTTAATTTTTGATTTTAACGCTGCGTTATTTTCAGTCTTATGACGAGAATGAGCCTGATTTGTCAAAGAGCTTAGCAAATTTTTTATTTATCTTTTAATTAAAGTTACCGACAATCCTTATTATAAAGAGAAATAGTGTAATTTGTCAATTTGAGTAATTTTCTCCTTTAATAATCTCTTTAAGTCTCTTTTGTGATGGACAAGTTGTATTGTATGGTATTCGCTAGTGACATAGCATTATTAAAGTATTTTTATTTAATGTACATATTATTGTTGCAAAATATGTGTATCGGAAGGGACATGTTAGCTCTGTGTTGACTTTGTCAACCCATCCAGCGGCCCCCGGTAGCCCACTGGAGCCTGGCGAAACACCATCACCAATTACCCCACAGCATGCCAGGCCCGAAATTCGAACCTGCATTGTTATTGTTGCAATCTTCGCATGCGTGGGACGAATGGATCATTTAGGCCCGGTAAAAATAGTTTTTGATCCAATTATTTGAAAAATCCTCACTTAGTGGGAATCGAACCCTCACTTCACCTAAGTGAGTGAGTCATTTACCAATTAGGCTATTGGCCATCCTATTTAATGTACATATATTTGTGTACATGTCGAAATTTTTACTACTATGAACTTAGCATATTGGGTCCACAATATCAGTCAAAAACAGTCCACGTGAACTAAACGACAAAAAGTTTCCCCTAAACAAATCATTACAACACCGCCATTCTGCTCTGCTAGTCCTTTTTACTTTTTTCAGCTAGCCGTAGACCGTACTAGTAGTAGTAATCCCCCGACCACCATAAATCAACCTCCACATTTTTTCCCAAATTTTCAAACCCTAAATTACTCTCTGTTTCCAACCGTACAAATTCTTCATCTCCTTACACAATTTCGCGCTAAAATCACAGGTATCATGATCATCTTCATCCAATTGTGATCATTTATATCATTTTTTTTCTCGTTTTATGATTGAAGTTTATTTCGGTAGCGCTAAATTGATTATTGTTTATTGCTTAGCGTATTATTTTTCTTCATCAGATATGTTACCTAAAACTATTTTGTGTTAACTGTCCATAATAGTAGAAATTTTTATTTATTACAGTAAAATTCTAGTAATATAAGTTAAAATTATTGCATGTATTGAACAATATGTACGTATTTATTTATGTATTAATCTATTTATTATGTTGAGATCAATGGTTGATGATCTTTTGTAGATTTTAGGTTTATGCAGTACTGGTTCCTAATCTGTGGATATTCATTTTTAGGAAACTATTATTACAGATGTACTATTTTCCTTGTAAAGGATATGACACGGTACAAAATTTTTAAAAGAATTTACCTTTGTCATTTTCGGTAACGTGATTCGTTTTAAATGTTCGTGTTAGAACCTGCTTTGACACTTAGTTAGCGTTTGTTGACATTCATGGTAGTGGACTAGTTAGTTCTGTTACTAATTGGAGTAATAATTGTGTGAATCTGCGAATTAGGAGTACCTTTTGATGTAGGACGATGAAAGTATAGTATTTTTTTACATTTAGTATGATGAAGCTTTCCAAAGTTCTTACACTGTTCAGTTAACGAATATAGATTCCGAAAACAAGTAATACCTTCATTTTTGGTTTTCTTTATCAGATGAGCTTCTTAGTTAATCTTTAAGCATTGCATTTTTTCTTTTTTGAGATCGTTTTAGGAAAAAGCTATGGATGACCTCTGGGACCCGCCTAATTATCAGGGTTTGTATCTACCTTTATCAAGTTCATTATGTTTGTTCTGTTAAGGTTTCTGTCTATTGAAGTGATCATAATATGATATTTTTCATCATTTCATACTGATGTATCATGTAAATTTTTCGTTGTTTTTCAGAAACTGAAGAGCCTAATTCATTCTGTCTTGCTTATGGTGATTCACTGTCTCATCACACTATGTATTTTTTTTTTTTTTTTTAAATTTCATGAAATTAGTGATTTGAAATCAATAGTTCCACATATTACAAACATCTTCAATGAACTTGTAGATATTTTAGAAGAGACGGCTTTAAATGAGACGAGCTGCATACAAGTTCTCAGTATTTTGATGGGCAAAGCAGATGATGACGTCATCGAACTTGAAGAAGAGCTTATGGAGCTAGTGACCCAACTAGCATGCGCAGATGAAGAATTTTCAGATATGTTCTGTACATCGCTAAGAGTGAAGAGTGATTTCCTTGATCAATCAATAAGGAAACTAAAAGATGGTGCTCATGATTTTTCATTATCAAGCAGGGAACCAGCTGAAAGCTTAGATGATATGCTGAAGTCTCTTTTCTGCTGTTACTCACAAAAGAAAGATCAACAGGTCAAGAATTTGGAACTTACTAAATCTATTGCTCTTCTATCTTTCAATGGACCTCAACCTTTTTTTTTTCTTTGCACTCTGCAGTGTCTCAATACCATTAATTAATTGCATATTATAATTTACTCTGTATATAGTCTATTCCTAGATTTATTCCTTGGGCACGTGGAGTAGGTTAGGTAAATGATAGGTCAGAACAAGTACTGGCTGGAACATGTAGGGTTGGTTGACATGTGAATTCTTCTGTCCATTTTTAGCAATAGTTTATGCATTTATTACAATTAGAAAACTGTCAGTACGTTTACTACACACAAATGAATCAGGAGACCGTATGTAGCGACATTACATTTTGAGCAGAGTTGACCCATCTTAACCTTTAGGAATAAACCATAACAAAATGAGACATTTATAAGTTAATGGGTTGAAGTTTTTTTATATTTATTGTTGGAGTCAAGAATACTTACATATTAGAGGATACCCCAATCCTTACTTTGTTATTTTTTCTTTTTGTGAGTAGCTTTGAGCACTGCCATATAAACTTCACTAGGGCCATAACTTTTAAAAGGTCGGAAATTAATGGAATTACGTGGTAAAATTTTATAGTGTGTTACATATGTATGTGTAACACATGCATACACGGTATCATTGTTCCTTGTGCTATATATACATTAAGGCTTGCATCATATAGAAGAGAAACACAATATTTGTTTCTGTTACTATTTCTCTATACTCTGGTAGACAAGTTGCACTGAATCAACACATTTGTGCAAATATTCTCTCTCTTCGCATGCATAGCTGCTAGCTAACAAACTTACTTTTTCTCATGAAATAGCTTTATATGCACAAACTTACTATAGTAGTCATGTTTTCAAAATCTTTATAAGACAAGTTACATGATGCCATCTTCCCTTTCTAGATGTAGTAGGTTATTGTATAAAGGATCTTTTTTTATAACGATTGCACATTAGCTATTCTTGGTCGATATCACCTATATTAAATGCTTTTATCTTGAAGAGATTTCGTTCTTTATGTTTTCCCTTCAATATCAGAAGTTTGCAGATAATACCTCTGTTGCTTCATGTTCCTACCATCAAGTGCACTCAGACGAACTATCCAGGAACAATAAACAAAACAGTGGTTCTTCAAACGCCAATCGTATGGGGAAAAGCACAAACTTGGCTGTCACTCCATTGGAGAAACGTATACTTTCACAGGCCAAAGTTAAGGTTGAAGAACCGAATGCTGATTACCCTGTAAGGGAACTTTCTCGTTTAATAATGCTTTTTCTCATGCTGAACCTTTATTCCTTCTCCCTTAGTTGATACTGCGTTTGTCATTTTTGATGTGATTCTTATATGCAGCGTATGACTCCCGTGTCCGAATATACTTCTGGACATTTTAAGCGCTCCATGCTGGACAAGAACTCAAAATGGAACATAGTTAAAATAAAGAGCCCTATTATTACGACCGATGTTCCAATAAATATGACTGGTAGATGCAAATCTATCTGCCAGAAGTCAAAAACCAAGGGAAATTGGAACGATCAGCTAAAGATGGTCAAGTCCCAGGTAGTTCTTTGTTTTAATTTTATAAGTTATAGATAAATGCAATGAAACTATGCTCTAGAATAAGCTGGAGGATTATACAATGTAAATTACAAATACACCCCTGCATTATAGGCCAACCAGAAAGCTTAGTTCAGTGATCCTTTTTGCTATTGGTCTTAATTAATCACATTTTGCACGGACTTTATACCTAAAAGCTACCAACATTAGTGAACTTTCTTGGCATAAGACCCTTTAGTTAAGGCTATCAGGTTATTTAGGTCCAAATGTCCAATTACCATCTTCATTTTTTTTAATTTTAAGTTTTAAATACCATTTTTGTAATCTTCAGCTTCCTAATAAAGAAAACTTTATAGTGAACCTTATATTCTAATGATGCGTAATCAAACATGTGCTCTCAGCTCTATAGCAATTGGTAAAACTGCTTCAACGTCAACGTGTACTGTAATAAAAACAAATCAGTATCAGCACACAGTTCGACTTCTGATAATCTGTTCTGTCCTGTATAAGAAGCTGTACTTTAAGGACCTTAATTAGATATTACATATGTGCTACTAGTTTCACATTGCGTTATTATGTGGATTATAAAGATCTTAAGTAGATATTATGAATGTGTGAAAGTAATTCGTTTGATCTGATTGTGTGCCAGCCCGATGATGATGAAAATATAGACTACACATCCAATTGTTTGGTAGAAGTATCTCAAGAGACCAATGCGAAGCAAAATAATTCCGACGAACTCGGTTTTTATCATGGTAACCCTAATCCAGAAGATAACCAAGAACCAAAAACGTCATTCTCTCAAACTCTATGCTTGGTAGATCCATCTTCGAAACCCAAAACGAACCAAAATGGTACCAAAGAACCGGGTTTTTTTCATGGTAATTCTGACCCGGAAGACAACCGAGAACCAAAAGCAACATTTTCTCAGAGTCCATGCTTGGCAGATCCATCTATGAAACCCAAACCGAAGCCAAATGGTACCAAAGAACTGGGCTTTTTTCATGGTAAATCTGACCCAAATTACCAAGAATCAAAAACCTCACTATCAAAGAGTCTATCTTTACTAGAATCATCTCAAAAACCCAAATTGACAGACAATATTACCAAACAACTGGGTTTTTTTCATGGTAACTATAATTCAAAAAATCACCAAGAACCAAAAGTCTCACTTTCAGAGAGTTTATATTCTACCAAGACTTACAAGAGGCGTAAGCAGAGACTTAGTTCACCATTTCAGATAAGTTCAAGCTCAGTAATATTACTAGAAGAACCCAAACCATTGGCTATAATTGATGTTGATGTTGATGTTGATGTGAGTAACTTGCATGATATGGATTATTATACAGTAGAAGATATGAAGGTTATTGCTAGACAACGAAATTTGAGAGGTTATTCTAAGCTTCGCAAAGCAGAACTTGCACACGTACTAGGAATTAAGGTTACTGAAGGTATGTGCCAAGTTTTGATTTTGATGGAACTTTTTATTTTTTCTGTATAGTGTATATAGAATGAATGCTTTAAAACTTTATAAATAAAGCAATTTAAACTGTTTTATACAATAAAAATACATTTTGGGCAAGATTTTCACCTGTTCAACCTGTTATCCTTTTAGATCTATCAATTTTAACCTGTTAATGAGAACATAACCCAAATCAACCTGTTGATAAGTAAACAGGTTGAAGTTGCCACCTTAGATTTATTACATCATTATTAAGACTTGGTTTGCATTTTGATGCAGGAAGAAGGAGGCAGAAAAGAAAGGAGACACTGTCCAGTTCTAAAGATAAAGGGTGCGCCGTAGATATTGTTTCTTGATGTTATATACGCTTCTTTCATTAGTCCTGAAAATGCTTATACATACATACTGCTACACAACTGAAACAATGAATCAATACTACAATTGACATGATACATATTGCTTAAACTCATAGTTGTCAATATTACTCATTCTCTAATACAATATATATAGTTGCTATTATCAGACTGTAGTGCGCACAGATGATTATGTTTATGTGCAGTTGCTTTGTTTCCGCTCATGCATTTGTAGTTTGTACCATAAAAAGTTTCTATATTACGCGTTCTCGTTGTTTTGTTCAGAATATTATCAAGATTCTCTGATAGTAATGCACATTTGTATAGCTTATAAATGAATGGTACTTGCATGATATCTGAATTCACTGTGATTTATAGCACTTTTTTTCAGGTATAAGAACTAGCTGCTGGTGTTTTAAGTGGAAAGTAAAATTGTAGTGGCAATGAGCAGTGAAAATATTTTTGGGAAGTGACAAGAATGGTAGAAACTTTTTTTTTTTGGGTAGTATACAAGTGTGGTATTATAGAATATAGTAACACCCAAAGGTAATCTAGAATCAACTTGTGAACTAGATTAGTAAGGTTGTTAACTATTTCATTCCTTTTTGAACTATGAAACTAAACTTTTGTTTCAAAGGGTAAGAATATCAACTTTCTTTTCTCTTTTGACTGGCATCCCTTTGTCTCCCTTTTAATTTTCTCCTAGCTTTTTCGTAGCTTACAATATATTTTCTTGTAAATAAAGTTTCATCTAATACTTATTTTAGTTAGTTGCGATTTACTTAAAATCAAGAGTTATCTAGTTACATTTAATAACGGGTTTGAAAAAGTATGAAGTTGACGCTCGTAAAAGTTAACCAGACATTATCCTGGATATAGCGATATAGCGGAGTAACTAGGGTCCCGCTCCAAATGAGCAGGCGGGGGTCAAGGAGAAGTCACCCCTCGTAGAAAAACACACATTCTCTAATATTCTAATTTGTGGTTTTAATACCAAAAACACAAATTGTCATTCCTCCTGAACTATCCCCGTGAAGATTTCATAGTACCTTGACAATTGTTGAGTTAAAATACTAAAGGTGTTTAAGGGATCAATCTTTTCATACCATGTTTTCTAACAAAAGTTTCTTTCTTTGTTCATGAACATCAAGTTTCTTTCTTTGTTCATGAACATCACTTTTCAAATGCATCGGAATCATATATCGTATTGAAATGTTTTCTCATCATATATCGTATTGAAATGTTTTCTCCCATTAAATATAAAAAGATGTAAAATTTGTCTAAAGACATAAGTTTAAATTGCTAATGATTTAACAGACGCAAAATAATTGATGAAAAATTGCAACACAATACACTTGTCATGTACATTTTTATCTGTTTGTTAGGCATATTTAACATTTAACATTACCCTTTATAATTAAACAAAATACTAGTTAAACTAATACTGATATATGTTGACCGATTGCTAATGAGTGTACTTACGATATCAAACTTCATACGTCCAGTCTAAATATTCGATTAAAATTAGATGCTACAGTTGAAGTATACGTATAATCTACTTACAACTACATCTACATGGGTATAATCTACTTACAACTACATCTACATGGTATAATACATACATATCATATGTTTCTAAAAGACATTCAATTAAGCACGTGTTTTAGAAAACAGTACATATGAATAAAATTTGGATGTTTATAAGAGTTACAATTGATAAATGGGCAGGGGATATAACACTTGAAGGGACGGAGGGTCCGGACCCGAAAACTGTAGCTCCACTTGAATTTGTGGTATTTAAAATGGATGTGCTTGTGCTGCAATATATTAATTATTAAGCATAATTATTATAATTAATATAATAATTACTCGAATTTTGACATTTATGTTCCCTTTTTATGTAAATAATGTTAGAGAAGTTTACCTGGTTGCCAGGAATTGACATGTAGTAGAACCTGCGTCAAAGTAAAGTAAATATTTTATAAATAAAGCCAGTGATAAACTAGTAATTGTTATAATAATAATAATAATATAGATATGGATAGTCAATTTTGGTGTATACATATAGTCAATTTTGGTACACAAAGTATGTATTTTTATATTGAGATTTTAGGCTATAAATACTCATGAATGCAAGCATTAAACTTGCACCATTTCTCACACTTACAAAGTGTTTCTTTCTTTCTCTCCATTATCATCTTTGTTCTTACACTTCATTATTAGTATTCTAAATCAAGAATCAAATCACTAAAGGTAGTTATAAGCCTACTGAATTATAACATCAAGAATCAAACCACTAAAGGTAGTTATAAGCCTACTGAATTATAACATCAAGAATCAAACCACTAAAGGTAGTTATAAGCCTACTGAATTATAACACGTTATCAGCACGATAATCTTAATACTAAATATGGTTGGCTCTGCCACCAAAATGATATATGGTCGGTTATACCACCAAAATGATATATGGTCGGTTATACCACCAGAATGATATAGGTCGGTTATACCACCTGAAAAAATATATGGTCGACACTGTCGCCAAATTTTCATTTATGTTTACTAATATTTATATTTTTGTTATATAACATTTATTTATGATTGCTTACACATGGTCGACACTGTCACCTACTTATCATTTATGTTATATTAAATTTATGTTTAATGTTTATATACTTATGAATATAAATTGACTCTAATTTATCATGATGTTTGTTTTAATTTTTGATAATAGAAAATGTCGAATCTGGAAAAGCTTAAATTTACTCCTTTAGAATCAACTGGAAACAACTACATGCCATGGGTTATAAAAGTAAAAATGCATCTTAAATCAATGGGCATTCTTGAAACCATAAATGAAAACAACACTTGTTCTGAAAAAGAACAAGCTACGGCATGTTGCTTTATTCATCAACATATTGATGAATGCTTACAAAATAATTATGTGACTGTAGAAGATCCCCATGTTTTATGGGAAGGTCTCAAAAGCAGATTCAATAATCAAAGAGAAATTTTACTTCCAGCTGCAATGGAACAATGGAGAACATTAAGGTTCCAAGACTTTAAGAAAGTAAATGAATACAGCTCAGCTCTGTATAATACATGTTCACAACTTAAATTCTGTGGACATGAAATTAGTGATGCAGACATGATGGAGAAAACTTTCTCCACAATGAATGCTGCAAACATCACAGTGCAAAGAAATTTGAGAATGCTAAAGTTCAAAACATATCCTGAACTTAATTCATATCTCTTAGTTGCAGAGCAAAATGATGAGCTATTAATGAAAAATCAGCAATCCCGTCCTACTGGTACACTTGCAATCCCTGAAGCAAATACTGCAAATAATTATAAACAGGGACAAGGACGCGGGCAAGGTCGTGGTTATAATAACCATCACCATCATCATGCCAAAAGCCATAACTATGGTAGAAACCATCCTTATGGTAATGGTAATGGGCGTGGACGTGGTCGTGGTCGTGGCCGTGGTGGTCAAAGAAATAGTAATCCACGAAAATATAAATATCAACCACAAAACAAGCCCATTAAACAAGATGTTGAAGAAAATTCTTCTAAAAATTCTGAAGAATCTTGCTACAGATGTGGTAGAATGGGCCACTGGGCTAATACTTGCCGAACATCTAAACATCTTGTTAAGATGTATCAGGATTCGCTGAAAGGTAAAGAAAAGGAAGTAAATTTTGTGGATAATATTGATCCAACAGTCACTGAGAAACCATCTGATTTATATGAAGATTTCTTGAATGTTTAAGTTGTGTGTCTTTTGAAAAATAAACGATTTAATATCGTCTGTCTTTGTCATTATGTTTGCTAAATGTTTCAGTACTATCTATTTGCGTTTAAAATATTGTGTAATATTAATGTACTCACTATTTATTTCTTATATATGAAGTTCAATATGAATTTTGCTGGAATACAACATCAATCAAGTGGTGGAGATCTCTGTATAGCAGACAGTGGAACTACACACACTATACTTAAATCCGAGAAATATTTTATTGATCTAAAACCAACGGAAGGAACTATACATACAATATCAGGACCTGCTAACTTGATAAAAGGGATAGGAAAGGCAAATTTCATACTACCAAATGGTACAAAATTTTTAATAAATGATGCCTTATTTTCTCCCAAGTCAAGCAGAAATTTATTGAGTTTCTCCGACATATACCTTAACGGGTATGATTATCAGTCAGTGACAACAGAAAATGAGAAATATTTAAGTATCACTGACAAGAGTCATGTGGTTGAAAAACTGCCAAGACTTAGTTCTGGATTACATTATACACATATAAATGTACCAGAAATACATATGGTAGTTAACGAAAAATATATTGATCCTGGTGTATTCAGTTTATGGCATAACAGATTAGGCCATCCAGGATCAACAATGATGAAAAGGATTATTGAATGTACTCATGGACATCCACTAAAGGATAGAAAAATCCATCATGATACAATGGTTCCATGTACATCTTGCTCTCTTGGAAAATTGATAACTAGACCCTCACCACTTAAGGTTGAGAAAGAATCACCAATGTTTCTTGAAAGAATTCAAGGTGATATATGTGGACCAATTCATCCACCATGTGGACCATTTAGATATTTCATGGTTCTAATAGACGCATCTAGCAGATGGTCTCATGTTTGTCTGTTATCAAGCCGTAATGTGGCATTTGCAAAATTTCTTGCCCAAATTATTAAATTGAGAGCTCATTTTCCTGATTACACCATTAAAAGGGTGAGACTTGATAATGCTGGTGAATTTACATCTCAAGCATTTAATGACTATTGCATGTCTATAGGAATTGTTGTTGAACATTCTGTTGCTCATGTGCATACACAAAATGGTTTAGCCGAGTCATTGATTAAACGTTTACAGTTAATCGCTAGACCATTGATAATGAGAACAAAACTCCCTGTATCTATATGGGGTCATGCAATTTTACATGCTGCTGCATTGATTCGCATCAGACCAAGTGCAAGTCATAAATATTCCCCCCTACAACTTGCTTTTGGTCAAGAGCCAAATATTTCCCATCTTAGAACATTTGGTTGTGCAGTGTATGTTCCAATTGCGACACCACAACGTACAAAAATGGGTCCTCAAAGGAGGTTGGGAATATATGTTGGATATGAAACATCTTCAATATTAAGGTATATTGAACCTATGACAGGTGACGTTTTTACAGCACGTTTTGCTGATTGTCATTTTAATGAAACATTGTTCCCTAGATTAGGGGGAGAAATGAAAAATAAAGAAAATGATGTTTCATGGTGTGAACCTCAATTAAAGTATCTTGATCCTCGCACAAAAGAATGCGAGACAGAAGTTCAAAAGATAATGCATATACAAGAACTTGCAAATCAATTGCCTGATGCATTTACAGATACAAAAACGGTGACAAAATCATATATACCAGCAGTAAATACTCCAGCTCGAATTGAAATTCCAAAAGCTGGCAATAACGTCACTCATGAATCTTTGCCACGTCAGAAACGTGGAAGACCAATCGGTTCAAAGGATAAAAATCCTCGAAAAAGAAAATCAGCTGATAATGAAGTAAAAGAAAGTGTTCAAGAAGAACCACAAATCAGTACTCCTACTGCAGAGGAGATTGATGATGTCAATACAGAAATTGCAATCAATTATGCATATTCAAAAATATTATGGAACCGAAATGAAATGAAAAATCTTGATGAGAAATTTTCATTTAATGTTGCATATGACATCATGAATAATGATGATGATCCAGAACCAACATCTATGGTTGAATGTCAAAATAGACATGATTGGGCTCAATGGAAAGAAGCAATACGAGCTGAATTAGAATCACTCAATAAAAGAAAAGTTTTCGGATCCATCATTCTCACTCCTAAAGATGTGAAACCTGTAGGATACAGATGGATTTTTGTCCGAAAAAGAAATGAGAAAAATGAAGTTACAAGGTATAAAGCTAGACTTGTAGCTCAAGGTTTTTCTCAAAGACCGGGAATTGATTATGAAGAAACTTATTCTCCTGTTATGGATGCAATTACTTTTAGGTACTTAATCAGTCTGGCAGTTTCTAAAAATTTAGAAATGCATCTCATGGATGTTGTGACTGCTTATCTATATGGATCACTTGATAGTGATATATATATGAAGATACCTGAAGGATTTAAGGTACCAGAAGCATCAAATGCAAAACCCAAAGAAATGTATTCGATTAAATTACAAAGATCTTTATATGGGTTAAAACAATCGGGACGTATGTGGTATAACCGATTAAGTGATTACTTGATAAGCAAAGGGTATACAAATAATCTTACTTGCCCTTGTGTTTTCATTAAGAAAACAACATCCGGATATGTGATCATAGCTGTTTATGTTGATGATCTTAACATCATAGGTACAAATAAAGAGATCCATGAAGCCATTCAACTTCTAAAGAAAGAATTTGAAATGAAAGATCTCGGAAAAACCAAGTATTGCCTTGGTTTACAAATTGAGCATATGCCTAATGGTTTACTTGTACATCAAACAACATATACTGAAAAGATTTTGAAACGTTTCAATATGGACAAGGCAAAACCATTAAGTACTCCTATGGTTGTTAGATCACTCAATGTTGAAGCTGATCCATTTCGTCCATGTGAAGATCAAGAAGACATTCTTGGACCAGAAGTACCATATCTTAGTGCAATTGGAGCTCTTATGTATCTTACAAATTGTACAAGACCTGACATTTCTTTTGCAGTTAATTTGTTGGCAAGGTTCAGCTCTGCTCCTACCAAAAGACACTGGAATGGGATCAAACACATATTTCGATACCTTCGAGGAACTACTGATTTAGGATTATTTTATTCTAACGAATCAAAACAAGATTTGGTTGGTTATGCAGATGCAGGTTATTTATCTGATCCACATAAAGCTAAATCTCAAACTGGATATGTATTCCTAAATGGAGGTACTGCAATATCATGACGTTCTCAAAAACAAACACTTGTTGCTACATCGTCAAATCATGCCGAAGTGATTGCATTACATGAAGCTACTCGAGAATGTTTTTGGTTGAGATCAATGACACAACTCATTACTGATTCTTGTGGACTAGAACGCGATAAAAGTCCAACAACTATCTATGAAGATAATGCAGCTTGCATAGTACAGATGAAAGAAGGGTATATCAAAAGTGACCGAACAAAACACATACCACCTAGATTCTTCTCATACACTCAAAATCTCATTAAGGACAACCAGATTGAAATGAGATATGTGCAATCTAGCAAAAACTCTGCTGATCTTTTCACGAAAGCACTTCCAACTGCTATTTTCAGAACACACGTTCATAACATTGGCATGAGACATGTTCAAAAGATGTAACAGCTGAAGCGATGTCTACTTGAGGGGGAGTCAACTCCATGCTGCACTCTTTTTCCCTTAGCTAAAGTTTTTTCCCACTGGGTTTTCTTTAGCAAGGTTTTTAACGAGGCAGTAATTTATAGTTGATCTTCAACAAAATAAAATTGCTATCCAAGGGGGAGTGTTATAATAATAATAATAATATAGATATGGATAGTCAATTTTGGTGTATACATATAGTCAATTTTGGTACACAAAGTATGTATTTTTATATTGAGATTTTAGGCTATAAATACTCATGAATGCAAGCATTAAACTTGCACCATTTCTCACACTTACAAAGTGTTTCTTTCTTTCTCTCCATTATCATCTTTGTTCTTACACTTCATTATTAGTATTCTAAATCAAGAATCAAATCACTAAAGGTAGTTATAAGCCTACTGAATTATAACATCAAGAATCAAACCACTAAAGGTAGTTATAAGCCTACTGAATTATAACATCAAGAATCAAACCACTAAAGGTAGTTATAAGCCTACTGAATTATAACAGTAATGATGTATTTCAATGAAATGAATGAATAAATTCTAGGCTAATAATCATCGATAAACAAATTACGGAGTAAGATTATACCGAGGTGATCAAATTCATTTTTAATAGATCAACCAATATTTAATGATAAATATCATCAAATAAGTTTCAGCATAAAACTTATATATGCTATCTGTAACATCCCGCCTTTTTCCGTTTACTTTTCCGTATACTAATATAAAGTCCGTTATATGTTTATAACATCTCCCGTTGATACGCGTTTTAAATTATCTCGTTTAGGTAATTCCCGCACCCGAACGAAAGTTGAGGGACTAAACTTGACAAGGGATCAAACCCTTGACTAGGTCAAAGGGTCAAACCCCTTTCACCCATTCATTTCCACCTCCATCTCTCTCTCTTTCTCTCTAGCAAGAACACACACTCAAAACCAAATTCATTCAATCATCATCTAAATTCGATCTAGGAGGCTTACAACAAAATAAACTACATATTTGTGATCCTCTCTTCATCCTCTTCATTTTGGTACCAACTTCATCTCGTTTGGGTAACTTTCTAAAATCACTAGATTTTGTGTTCTTGATGTTTTTAACTTATAAAAGTGTTAATTAGTGTCTATGGCTCAAGTCTAACATGAATATATGATTTATATGCTCGATCTCGTTGTTTTAGTATAACTAGCATGAACTTGAATTTTGGTGTGTTGTTCTTGAATTTTGGATGATCATATGTTGTTAGATGTTAAAAGTTGATGCTTTAATTGTGTTACTAGCATCTCTAGCTTCAATTTGATGTGTAGGTTGCCTTAGAAAACTTCATGAACTTGATTATTGATTTTGGTGAATTTGGGTTAGGGTTTGATGAACTTGAAATGGACTTTTGATGCATTGAATGCCATGGATTATTATTGGTAAGTGTTTAGTTGGATTGTATGCTTGATTACCTTCGAAACGGCATATCATTCATGTAAATTGATTGCCCGAATCATTGAATTGCATTTATGAACTTGTATGCGGTTAATAATGTTAAGCATTAGATGCGGTTTTGGTTGTTGTAATAGGTAGATTGATTGATGAAATGTGTTTAGTTGTTTTCCTCGTCAAATTACCTTCCCAACGGTATAAGATACTCGTCTTGATTGTTTGCGGATCATAAATGGTGATTGTTTGAAGTTAGGTTCGTGCATAAAACTTAAAAACTGCCAGAATTCTCTGCACAGGTATTGGCGCGGCGCGCCATATACCCGCGCGGCGCGCCGTTTGGGTCTGTCCAACTTGGTCAATTTTCGAATAATGTTTGCTATGCTACGCACCTCCGATTCACATGTAACCTGTCCTAGCATGTTCATACATGATTAAAAACCTCAGAAAAATAGTTCGGGACACGACCCGAACGTGTTGACTTTTTCGTTGACTTTGACCGACCAAAGTTTGACTTTTTGTCAAACTTAACCAAATGATTTTGCAACCTTCCTAACTTGTTTATATACTTGTATCTTGCATGAAAATTGACAATTTGATTTCACATGCTAAATAATCGAGTCGTAACGAGCCATAGGACTAATTGAACATCTTTGACCTATCGTGTTTACCGTTATTGATACGACCTATTTGTTTAGGTCAAGACTAGCACTATCCTTCGCACACGTTATTTTGTGAAGTACTTTACTACTCGTGCACTCAAGGTGAGATCATAGTCCCACTTTTACTCTTTTTGAACTTACATTTGGGATGAGAAAACATAAACATTTCTTTACTAAGTGAACACAAGTACAGGAAAACAAACATTCTACATACGAGTTTAGAACAAAATCCTCAATTCGATTATCATTAGTTACACTTGCCGGGTGTAAGCGAGAACTTATGTTATATGGATCCATATGGGTTTGACAAACCCTCATTCAAACGGTTCGCTACCGTTTACGAATGAAATATATTTTCGAGAAACAGTGTATGTTCTAGCACTAAGTGATGGGGTTCAATGGAAGGAAACGTTAAGCATTGATAATTGGGTGCTCGTGAAACAAACTTTTGGAATGTATTACTATTATTTCATTGATGCAAATCTTGTGGTTCACTTGTACTTACTTACTTAAACCTATGATTTCACCAACGTTTTCGTTGACAGATTTCTATGTTTTTCTCAGGTCCTTGAACGATACATGATACATGCTTCCGCTCATTATTTTGATACTTGCATTGGATGTCGAGTATATATGCATACATGGAGCGTCTTTTGGATACTTTTAAATTGTGTCGCATAAGTTTCATTTGTACTTAAAACTTTGTATCGTAACTTGTGGTGGAACTATTCTTGTAAACTTGGACAACCTTTACATTTGAAATGAATGCGACATATCTTTTGGTCAAACGTTGTTTTAAAGACTTATGACCACGTAACGGGACCTAAGTAGACGGCGCCGTCAATGACGATTTGGTCGGGTCGCTACAGATGGTATCAGAGCGTTGGTTGTAGGGATTTAGAGTTCATTAGTGTCAACCCCGAGTCATAGGGTACATTGGTGAGTCTAGACTACAACCGGCATATAGACTTGAAGTAGGAATTACTTGACTACTTGTGCATTTATACTCGAACGCTTCTACTCATATCTACTCTTAGTTCATCTTAATCTCACGTTGTTTAATTTGATTGACACGCCACCTTGACTATATGAAATGATGTCGAATGCACATATGGATCAGGGTAATATAATTTCCGGGATTATATTACGGTGACTCATATGAACGTTCCGACATTATGACATAAAGAATTTAAGGCGAGTCGAGGAAAAACTTCTCTTTATCTTTATTCTATATCACGGTTAGTATTATTGAGAATACTAATCAATGATATTCTTGTGTCTTGAAGGAACAATGGCTCCTCGTCGTGTACGCCGCAATGAAACTCCCGAACAAGCTCTCGAACGGATGATAGCTACCGCCGTAGATGCGGCCATGGCCGGTCACTCATCCAACAACAATAATAATAACAACCACAACAACAACAACAACAACAACAACAACAATGGAGCCGGAAACTCAAACGAGGGATGCTCCTATAAAGCTTTCATGGGGTGCAAACCTCACACTTTTGATGGAACCGGGGGACCGGTCGTGCTCACCCGATGGTTTGAGCAAACGGAAGCCGTCTTTAGCATAAGCGGTTGTCGGGACCAAGACAAGGTCAAATACTCCACTCACACTTTCTCCGGAATTGCTCTAACATGGTGGAACACCTATGTTCAATCGGTGGGTACCGATGAAGCTCATGCCCTCTCTTGGGCCGATCTAAAGGAAAAGATGATTGTTGAGTATTTTCCGCGCGAAGAAACCCGAAAGCTTGAGGAAGAACTAAGAGCTTTGAAAGCGGTCGGAAACGATCTTAAAGCTTATAATCAACGCTTCGCCGAACTATCCTTGATGTGTCCTAATCTTGTTAACCCCGAATCTCAAAGGATTGAGCTCTACATGCTCGGTCTTCCAAAAAGCATCAAACAAGGGGTGATGTCATCCAAACCCACTACTCATCAAGCCGCTATGAACATGGCTCGCCAACTAATTGAAACGGTTGACGAAATCGTAGTTCCGGCACCTAAGGCCGAGGATAAATCGGGCGGCAACAAAAGAAAGTGGGAACCCTCCCAATCAAGCAACAACAACTTTGCCAAGAAATCTTTCACTTTCGACGGCAAGAAGGGTTATGCCGGGAATCTACCTTTTTGCAACAAATGCAACAAACATCACTTTGGCGAATGTAGTAAGCTAATTTGCCATCGGTGCCAAGGAATTGGTCATAAGGCCAACGATTGTAAAAGTGCCACTCCCGTCGCTCGAAAGTGGCCCAATGCACCAAAGACGGGCACTTGTTACGAATGTGGCCAAACGGGTCATTATAGAAATGCATGCCCAAAGAAGAAAGATAACCCCAATACGCGCGGCCGAGCTTTTAACATCAACACCGAGGAAGCCCGGGATGACACTGAACTAGTCACGGGTACGTTTCTTCTCAACAATTCTTATGTCTCTTGCTTATTCGATTCAGGTGCCGATAAATGCTTTGTATCCAAGACTTTGACTCATTCTTTTAGCACTCCACCTCTTCCATTAGATACCCCTTATACCATTGAAGTGGCTAACGGGAAACTATTAAGTGCCGACACATATTACCGGGGGTGTGCGTTAAACATTTTGGGTAAGGAATTTGAAATTGACTTGATACCCATGGAACTAGGAAGCTTTGATGTAATAATCGGTATGAATTGGTTAGTCAAAACGAAATCTCACATCCTTTGTGATCTTAACGCAATCCGAATTCCTATCGAGAATGGTGAACCTTTGATTGTTTATGGCGATAAGAGTTGCACCAGACTCAATCTCGTTTCGTGCCTTAAAGTTAGAAAACTACTCCGTAAGGGTTGTTTTGCGATCCTTGCCCACGTTAAGAAAGTCGAGTCCGATGAGAAGCATATCGATGATGTGCCAATTGTTAGTGACTTTTCCGATGTATTTCCCGACGAATTGCCGGGTCTTCCACCTCATCGACCGGTTGAATTCCAAATCGATCTTATTCCGGGGGCCGCACCCGTAGCACGTGCACCATATAGACTCGCCCCATCCGAAATGCAAGAATTGCAAAGTCAAATCCAAGAACTACTTGATCGTGGTTTTATCCAACCTAGCCATTCACCTTGGGGCGCTCCGATTTTGTTTGTTAAAAAGAAAGACGGATCCCTACGAATGTGCATTGATTATCGTGAACTAAATAAATTGACGGTTAAGAACCGATATCCTCTTCCTCGCATCGATGACCTCTTTGATCAATTACAAGGGTCTTGTGTATATTCGAAAATCGATCTCCGCTCGGGTTATCACCAATTAAGGGTTAAGGGGGAAGATGTCTCCAAAACCGCTTTCCGGACTCGCTATGGTAGTTATGAATTCCTCGTCATGCCATTTGGTCTCACTAACGCACCGGCGGTGTTCATGGATCTTATGAACCGCGTGTGCAAACCGTATCTCGATAAATTCGTTATTGTGTTCATCGATGATATATTGATCTATTCTAAAAATGAAGAAGAGCACGAACAACATCTCCGACTTGTGCTTGAACTCTTGAGACAAGAACGACTTTATGCCAAATTCTCCAAGTGTGAATTTTGGTTGAAGGAAGTTCAATTTCTTGGTCATGTTGTAAGTGATCAAGGCATTAAAGTCGATCCCACAAAGATCGAAGCCATTAGTAAATGGGAGACTCCTACTACTCCTACTCACATTCGTCAATTTTTGGGTCTCGCCGGGTACTATCGTAGATTCATCGAAAACTTCTCTTTGGTTGCACGTCCTCTAACCGCATTGACTCACAAGGGAAAGAAATTCATTTGGGCGACCGAACATGAATCCGCATTCCAAATCTTGAAAACGAAGCTAACCACCGCTCCTATCTTGTCACTTCCCGAAGGCAATGATGACTTTGTTGTGTATTGCGATGCCTCAAAACATGGTTTCGGGTGTGTATTGATGCAACGAACGAAAGTCATTGCTTATGCTTCTCGACAACTCAAAATTCATGAACGAAACTATACGACACATGATCTCGAACTCGGAGCCGTTGTCTTTGCACTTAAAATGTGGAGACACTATCTCTATGGAACCAAGAGTACTATCTTCACCGATCACAAAAGCCTTCAACACATTTTCGATCAAAAGCAACTAAACATGAGACAACGAAGGTGGATTGAAACCTTAAACGATTACGATTGCGAGCTTCGTTACCATCCCGGGAAGGCAAATGTAGTAGCCGATGCCTTAAGTCGAAAAGAAAGAGCGGTGCCTCTTCGTGTCCGAGCCTTAAACATCACCATCCACACAAACCTTAATAGCCAAATTCGGGTAGCCCAAGATGAGGCTCTCAAGGATGAAAACATCTCTCTCGAACACTTGAACGTCCTCACCTTTCGATTCGAAGTCAAAGAAACCGGACTCCGATATTTCGCCGGAAGAATTTGGGTGCCTAGTTATGGGGATCTACGAAGCCTTATCTTAGACGAAGCCCATAAGTCACGATACTCGATTCACCCCGGTGCCAATAAGATGTACCACGACCTTAAACAACTATATTGGTGGCCGAACATCAAAAGGGACGTAGCTACTTATGTTTCCAAGTGTTTGACATGTTCCAAAGTCAAAGCCGAACACCAAAGACCGTCCGGACTACTTCGACAACCCGAGATCCCGCAATGGAAGTGGGAAAGAATAACGATGGATTTTATCACCAAACTACCAAAAACGACGGGCGGTTATGATACCATTTGGGTTATTGTTGACCGTCTCACCAAATCCGCACACTTCCTTGCCATGAAAGAAACGGACAAAATGGAGAAACTTGCACAACTTTACATTAAGGAGATCGTAGCCCGACACGGTGTACCTTTATCGATTATCTCCGACCGAGATGGCCGTTTCGTTTCTAGATTTTGGCGTACATTGCAAGAAGCGTTGGGAACGCGTTTAGACATGAGCACCGCATATCATCCTCAAACCGATGGACAAAGCGAACGTACAATTCAAACCTTAGAGGACATGTTACGAGCTTGCGTGGTTGATTTCGGAAAAGCTTGGGACAAGCACTTACCTCTCGCCGAGTTCTCTTACAACAATAGTTATCACGCGAGTATTAAAGCCGCACCTTTTGAAGCGCTATATGGCCGCAAATGTCGTTCACCTCTTTGTTGGGCCGAGGTAGGCGACGTGCAAATCACCGGACCCGAACTCATTCACGAAACCACCGAGAAAATCGTTCAAATCCGAGATAGGCTTAGGACGGCCCGAAGTCGTCAAAAGAGCTATACCGACAAACGACGCAACGATCTTGAATTTCAAGTCGGTGACCGAGTAATGTTAAAAGTCGCGCCTTGGAAGGGTGTAATCCGTTTTGGGAAATGCGGGAAGCTAAATCCGCGGTATATTGGTCCTTTCGAAATCTTGGAGCGTATTGGAACCGTTGCTTATCGTTTAGATCTTCCGCCTCAATTGAACTCCGTTCATCCTACCTTCCATGTATCTAACTTGAAAAAGTGTCTTGCCGAACCCGATATCGTCATCCCTCTCGAAGAACTTACTATTGATGACAAACTTCATTTCGTGGAAGAACCGGTTGAAATTGTGGACACCTCCGTCAAGACATTGAAACAAAGTCGAATCCCGATTGTTAAAGTCCGTTGGAACGCCAAAAGAGGACCCGAGTTTACTTGGGAAAGACAAGATCAAATGCAAAGGAAGTATCCTCATCTATTCGTGAATTCGGAAACGCAAGATCTCGAGGAAGAAACAACGACTACTACGCCTACTTAAATTTCGGGACGAAATTTCTTTTAAGGAGTAGGTAATGTAACATCCCGCCTTTTTCCGTTTACTTTTCCGTATACTAATATAAAGTCCGTTATATGTTTATAACATCTCCCGTTGATACGCGTTTTAAATTATCTCGTTTAGGTAATTCCCGCACCCGAACGAAAGTTGAGGGACTAAACTTGACAAGGGATCAAACCCTTGACTAGGTCAAAGGGTCAAACCCCTTTCACCCATTCATTTCCACCTCCATCTCTCTCTCTTTCTCTCTAGCAAGAACACACACTCAAAACCAAATTCATTCAATCATCATCTAAATTCGATCTAGGAGGCTTACAACAAAATAAACTACATATTTGTGATCCTCTCTTCATCCTCTTCATTTTGGTACCAACTTCATCTCGTTTGGGTAACTTTCTAAAATCACTAGATTTTGTGTTCTTGATGTTTTTAACTTATAAAAGTGTTAATTAGTGTCTATGGCTCAAGTCTAACATGAATATATGATTTATATGCTCGATCTCGTTGTTTTAGTATAACTAGCATGAACTTGAATTTTGGTGTGTTGTTCTTGAATTTTGGATGATCATATGTTGTTAGATGTTAAAAGTTGATGCTTTAATTGTGTTACTAGCATCTCTAGCTTCAATTTGATGTGTAGGTTGCCTTAGAAAACTTCATGAACTTGATTATTGATTTTGGTGAATTTGGGTTAGGGTTTGATGAACTTGAAATGGACTTTTGATGCATTGAATGCCATGGATTATTATTGGTAAGTGTTTAGTTGGATTGTATGCTTGATTACCTTCGAAACGGCATATCATTCATGTAAATTGATTGCCCGAATCATTGAATTGCATTTATGAACTTGTATGCGGTTAATAATGTTAAGCATTAGATGCGGTTTTGGTTGTTGTAATAGGTAGATTGATTGATGAAATGTGTTTAGTTGTTTTCCTCGTCAAATTACCTTCCCAACGGTATAAGATACTCGTCTTGATTGTTTGCGGATCATAAATGGTGATTGTTTGAAGTTAGGTTCGTGCATAAAACTTAAAAACTGCCAGAATTCTCTGCACAGGTATTGGCGCGGCGCGCCATATACCCGCGCGGCGCGCCGTTTGGGTCTGTCCAACTTGGTCAATTTTCGAATAATGTTTGCTATGCTACGCACCTCCGATTCACATGTAACCTGTCCTAGCATGTTCATACATGATTAAAAACCTCAGAAAAATAGTTCGGGACACGACCCGAACGTGTTGACTTTTTCGTTGACTTTGACCGACCAAAGTTTGACTTTTTGTCAAACTTAACCAAATGATTTTGCAACCTTCCTAACTTGTTTATATACTTGTATCTTGCATGAAAATTGACAATTTGATTTCACATGCTAAATAATCGAGTCGTAACGAGCCATAGGACTAATTGAACATCTTTGACCTATCGTGTTTACCGTTATTGATACGACCTATTTGTTTAGGTCAAGACTAGCACTATCCTTCGCACACGTTATTTTGTGAAGTACTTTACTACTCGTGCACTCAAGGTGAGATCATAGTCCCACTTTTACTCTTTTTGAACTTACATTTGGGATGAGAAAACATAAACATTTCTTTACTAAGTGAACACAAGTACAGGAAAACAAACATTCTACATACGAGTTTAGAACAAAATCCTCAATTCGATTATCATTAGTTACACTTGCCGGGTGTAAGCGAGAACTTATGTTATATGGATCCATATGGGTTTGACAAACCCTCATTCAAACGGTTCGCTACCGTTTACGAATGAAATATATTTTCGAGAAACAGTGTATGTTCTAGCACTAAGTGATGGGGTTCAATGGAAGGAAACGTTAAGCATTGATAATTGGGTGCTCGTGAAACAAACTTTTGGAATGTATTACTATTATTTCATTGATGCAAATCTTGTGGTTCACTTGTACTTACTTACTTAAACCTATGATTTCACCAACGTTTTCGTTGACAGATTTCTATGTTTTTCTCAGGTCCTTGAACGATACATGATACATGCTTCCGCTCATTATTTTGATACTTGCATTGGATGTCGAGTATATATGCATACATGGAGCGTCTTTTGGATACTTTTAAATTGTGTCGCATAAGTTTCATTTGTACTTAAAACTTTGTATCGTAACTTGTGGTGGAACTATTCTTGTAAACTTGGACAACCTTTACATTTGAAATGAATGCGACATATCTTTTGGTCAAACGTTGTTTTAAAGACTTATGACCACGTAACGGGACCTAAGTAGACGGCGCCGTCAATGACGATTTGGTCGGGTCGCTACACTATCATTTAAGAGTATTCAAGTAAACTTAGATAGATCTAACAAAAATAATGTTGAAATAGTATACACTCACAGTGTATACTCAAATTCACATCACAAACTTGCACAAGTAAAAAGTTCTCTTAGTTCTGTCTCCGGTTCTTCACCCTAAAAAATTAAATATAACTAACATTCTAAGTTTAAAAATCTAACCACTCTTAAATCATTTAGATCTGAAACTATTTCAACATTTAGTAGTTCAATTTTATCAAACACAATTTTTTCTTATTTTAATTATCATTTGATATATTCATTTACATATAAACTTTTCCAAACACTATACTTCAAATTTAGGACTTACATACAGGGCCATTATGTCAATATTAAGGGTCTTGTTCAATAAATAAAAAGTGGGTCTTTATACAAGAAAGTTATTTTTCATATATATTAGTCGGTTCAAAAATACAATAAAAACGTCATGATTACTAGCATCAATTAAAATAACAGTTGCAAAAAAGTACTATTAAATCAAATAGTTATATATTTCTCTTATTTTATTAATTTTAAATCAATAAATAACTGTGCTGAATATCGGGCCGTGCACACTTTGCATGCCCTAATATCCGACCTGGTAACTTATAAAAGTATGCAAATAAATTATTTAGCATAAGCCTATAAAACACCCTTTAATGGAAGCACTCAGAGGGAAACACTTTTTTGGGAGGAAGTAAATTTTTTTCGTTTTTCTTGAATTTTTTATCCAGACATTAAGATCACATGAAAATATGAACATATAAAAAAGACACTTTGTAATAAATATTATTATTTTGGCAGGAAAATGCTCGAAGAGAAAAATGAAAACATGCATCATGTGTAATATTATGCTTCTGAGTTTTTTTTTTTTTTTTTTTTTTAGGGTTTAAAAATTAGGGTTTAGTAATTAGGGTTTAAAAATTACGTGGTTAAAAATTAGTGTTTAGCTATTAGGGTTTAGGGTATAGAAATTAGGGTTTAGATTGAATTTTTAACACGAATGATTTAGATTAGTGTTTTGGGTTTACGGAATAAACCAAAAACACTAAACCCTAAACCCTGAACCATAAACTCTAAATCGGACTAAATTTTGGAAAAAAACTTCATATAAGATGAAAGAAAACAACGTTCCAAAAATATTATTAGGAATAACATTACTAATGATGAATGTTATCAATTATTTCTTTGACCGCTTTCCCGCATAAATAATAACATTTATCACAAAGTGTTTTTTTTAAATGTTCATATTTTCACCTCAACTTGATGTCTGAAAAAAAAATTCAAAAAAAACGAAAAAAAATTAATTCCTTCAAAAAAGTGACCTTATATATTATAAGATAACATTTAGTGTATAATAATGAAAAGTTCTTTTAAGTCCGCGAGCTTGTTCGAACTCGAACTATGAAAATATCAACACTTATATGTTAAAAGGAGATAATTATAGTAAAGAAAATAAAAATTTCTCGTTTTGAAAGAAAAATTCTTTTTTTTTTTTTTTGAAAAGCAATAAAATGCTTTTAAATTTATGAAAATCAAAGTGTGTACTTTTAATGAAATTCTAATCAATAGTCTAAGCAGTTAACGTAAAAGTCACATCCTATATATTAATTAAACTAGTGAAATGACCTGTGAAACTACAGGTTTTTTTAAACGAAATAGTTTAATGATATGTATTAGGTATTAAGTGAACGTAAATGTTAAAGTCATTTAGTTTAATGACCCATGAAATCACAGATTCCGACTAAAAAACTTGTTGTTGTTTTTACAAACATAGTGTTATACTTAACTTTGTCAGAATAAATGAACTATATTTATTCTCTCACCATTTTTTTTCCAATTTTCATCACAATTATTATTTATCTTGTCATAGAATTACAATATTTTATTGAGACATGTATTTCGCATACATATTTTACGTAATTAATCCCGTAAAGAGAACTCATATATTTGAATAATAATAATATAATAATAATAAAGTTTGCTCTAAAATTGATATTTATATTTTTTTAATAATAATTATTAGTAATAACAATTGCCTCTTTAATTTTTTTTAAACTAAAATTCGATTATTATATGAAAGTCGTATAATATGCTTCAAAGTTTGTACATGTCTTCATGTGGTATTTTGTAAAATATTGTACAATTTGTTTTAAAGTTTATACATATGATCATGTAGGTGTTTTATTATAAGGTTGTACATAATGTTTCAAATAATGTACATATGGTTATGAGAGTGTTTTACCATAAGGTTATACATAATGCTTAAAATATTATACATATGATCATGAGAGTATTTTATCATAAGGTTGTATATAATGCTTTATATATTATACAATTAATATGTTATATTTTTATTAAAAATAATTAATTATTTTAATGACATCATTATGAGGAGTTTAGAATTTTTTTTTTTTTTGAATTTTTATTAAGCTTGAATAATGTTTATTTATGACATTATCATTTTACAAATTTATATTATACTATAGATATAATATATATGTTGTAAAAATAATATTAAGCTTTTTTAACACTCAAAAATCAGCTTATGTTAAGTAAGGACTCTATAGTCTCTAACTTTAAAAAGCTACACTTGGAACATGGAACCAACTTAATGCTGTTGGATTAAAGTTAAGCTCGGTAAAGCCGGGTGTCACGGCCATTTTGGTTCAAAGTTAACAACTTAACGCTATGCTAACTTTTATCTAGCCCCAAATGAATATTTTAACTTTTACAACCGCCAATATACGTTAATACTCAATTAACGGCAATCATCTTACATATGAGTTATATTTATCCCATTTCTCAAAAAATAATGCTCCATCAATCCCAAATTAATACTTTGGGAATTATTATTATTGTTACATTGTATCGTTTTGTTTAATTTACAGTTTTACCTCATACAAAAGAATTTTACCTTTTTATTCTTATCTTATCTACTTATAAAAATGAACTATTAAATCCGAAAAATTCAAAAATAAAATTAATGAATTATTAGTATGAGATGGAGATGATATATTATTTTAATATACACATTAAATTACACAAAATTTAAGCGGTAAACACCTCTCCACACTCACTGACTATGTTCCACCGCGTATATAACCTTTAAGAAAATTAGTTTGAGAATGATAATCCTAGATTATTATTGAATTTTGAACATTTACTCAAATAAAATATTTCGACAATATATCTTATTGAGTTCATGAAATCCATAATGATACAAGAAAAGAATAGTAATTCGTATATATAGGCAATAAGATATGCAATAAGATGACAAACTAGAATATTAGAGAATTTTGTATGAAAATCTAAATGTTCTTCTATAAGAAGATTTCTTATTTCAAGAAATAAATCGATTATTGTAGGTCGGAAAGAAAAGGTGCGACCTTTCATTATGACGGAAAATACTTCTGAGTATTTTTGGTGGGAAAATTAGTTGACGTGAAATACCTTTTAACTACATATATTAAATATACTCGCTTATTATCTCGAAGTTGATGCTATCTCATTGACTCTGCTATTTTCGAGACAATCTCAAGTAAACTTAAACAAGTATACACTCTCTATTTTTCAAATTCGTATTGATCAAACATAACTAGAGAACGCTTTACTTTATTAATCAAAATGATGTCTATGGATAACACTAAAATCACTAATATAACCTAGCCACCTATGGTAAACAAACCAAAAGTATATCTATTAAAGACTCTATTTGTTCATTTTAGAAGGAAGCACGTTAATATCTACTTCAGGCAAGTATAAATATATAAACAGCATCGTATGTTTGAGTATTCATTTCCTCGTTCATAGATTAAAAGAAGTAATAATTAAAAAGAACACTATAAGATGACTAACTTGGATCCGTGCTGGTCGTAATCGCAGTGCCACCGAAGTTACAACTACTAGGAATCGGGTTCTTTTGATAATAATTATTGAATGCATAAGAAGCATGGTGGTGAAGTGTGTTCGGATTATAACACTCACCACCTTGTTGAATCATAGAACAATCTGCACCACCAAAACCACAAGCATAATCTAAAGCAACTTGTAATGCATTTTGTGAAGCAGATGGACTTGCAACACACCAACTTCCACCCGAAAATGGTAATGGGGACGTCGCTGTGGTTTTCGGTTGTGTGATAAACGGGCTCGAGTTCCCGTTGGTTATAGTTGGAGTGGTTACTTCTTTTTCTCCAACCGAAATTTTTTCGGTTACTGAATAAGAAGTTAAAGTGAATATGAAGAAGAGAGGAATATGAATATTCATTATTTTGTGGGTGTGTTTTGTATGTAGGTAGTGATTGTTGAATGATGGGGGGTGATCGTTAGTACTTTGTTTCACACGTTGTGTGGAATTTGGGAAAAAAAAGGTGTAAATTAGAATTAAAGTGTCATCATGAGGTTTTTGAAAATGTGAGGTGGAAAAGGAAAGTAAGGGGAGGAATGGGAGAAAAAGAAAGTGATGTGGATGAAGGAGAAACAAAGTGACCAAAGTCATGTTGATCATTGTCAAACTTAATGATGATAGGTTATCAGCTTTATAATGTTATCATTATTATTAATAAATTATTATACTATAATTATTAAATATAGGGGATGATTCTCACCCACACTTTTTTGATCCTCACACACCAATTGAGCATTATTAGAAGAGCAAAAGGTTAAAATAGGTGTGTGAGGATCAAAAAAGTGTGTGTGAGAATCATCCCCCTTAAATATATTTTAGATATTATTATTATTAAATACAAAAAAAAGTCCATAAAAGTATTTTTTTTTTTCAAAAAAACAAGAATAAAAATAAAAATTAAGATAGATAAGAGAATCTAGTAAAACAACTATATTATATTTTCTTATCTATTTTAATTTCAATTTTAATTCATGTTATTAGTAAAAAATATAAAAATCGGTAATCTATGGGTGGAAAATTTTTTCTTGACTCATGGTTAGAGAAATGACTTCTCTTATACGCTACGGTAGAGGAAGTATTGTCTACATCTCACCTCCCTATACTCCGCATGTGCGGGATTAGGTATTGTTGTTGTTTCTTTTAGTTATCTAATAATAATAATATTTATATATCTAATAATCTAACAATAATAATAATGATAATAATAATAGTTATAAAACAGAAATTATTATTAATATTACTATTAAAAATATAAAAATCGGTAATCTACATTTACAAAAAGTTAATAAATTAATACAGTTATATTAGGGAAACGAAACAAAATAGACAGAAAAATTCATGTGATTGATGGATATATAATATCACTTTCTTTTTTCAACTTTTTTCCCCCCCTTTAAGATCCACATATGAAATAGGATTTTACTACCGACAACTTTTAAAGATATCGTTAACATGCATTTAATCATTGTACGTGATGCTTATCAACTACTCAGTATTTTTTATATGGCGGATATCAAAATGTGTAATGCTTTAAAGTGTGTTAACGATAATCTTTAGTGGCGCCGTTAGCAAATGCAAAATAATATTACGAGTAAATATTTAATTTCATCTCCACGTTATTACGAAAAAAGAGCTAAATGCATGTAGTCATGTAGAAGATCCCACTTATGGTATCAACTTACCACGAGTTTTATGACAAGTCATGTATCTACGAAGTTTATTTACCAAATACATCTCTTAAAAAACATATCCATAATTCTTATTTTTCATTATCAATATATCTAATCTATATCTATCTTTCTTTCCTTTTTTCTAACCACACGTCATTTTGTATGTCAAGAAAGTGTAAATATGAAGCTTGGCTTTATCAATTTCATTGGCTTTATCAATTTCATATATACGATAGAGTACATATTTAGTCTGTAATAATGTTCAAGCAACATGCGTGAGTATATAATAACATTACTTTTTCTTCATCTTTAGACCATATATATTCTTGTTTATAGTTTATTGGAGTAAGTGCCAAATAAGTAATTATTCATTTTACCAACCGATTATATTTTGATATTTTGTTCAATAAATTAGCATTGTAATCTTATGACAGTGATAAATTAGCATTATGTTTTTTCTCACAAAAGAAAAATAAATAAATAAATTAAATAAATAATAATAACAGTGATAAATTTCTAGTAATAGATACATTAAAATAACCAATTACGAAGTTCTACTATATATAACTATATATAATATAATGTATAGTTTCGGTACCTTAAACAGGGCATGGAACTCGACCGGACCAAACTAATTTGGTTCGGTTCCGTCTCGAATCCCATTTTATAACAAAAAGTCACACCGATGATCGTAATATCGGTTCGGTTCGGTTCGGTTCCCAAAAATTTAGTTCGGTTTTTGGAAAACGAATCATCCCATTTCATAGTCATCTAATATTATATATATACATGTTATCATAATATAAGCACATATGTTTATATATTGTAAATAGTAATTTGTTAATTTTTTCGTTCAAAATCTATTCTTCAGTATTTCATTTTGAGTTGTCTTAAAGTAATTGTCTACTTTCATAAATAGATAAGAATAAAGATGTAAAGTTCTTTTATGCCCTTAAATGATATATATAAAACAAACATATAGGTAAAAAGTAACGTGCAAAACTGGAAAGTAACAAAAAGTACTCCCTACGTCCCAAATCGATTGTCCCAAACAAAAAACACACAGTTTAAGAAAAAAATACCTGCCACATGTACCTTTTTGTTAACTTTTCATTCTTATCCCTTACTTTTTATCTATATTTTTGTCCTAAATGAATAAAGTATAGTATTACAAAAGTTACTTATCACATTATTCATAACCATCTATGAAAAGTGAACAAATTAATTTGGGTAATCTCAAAATGTGATAGTATACAATAGATTTGGAACATATGGAGTACACATAATGTACAATGTAATAATGATATTTTAAATTTTTTTTTTTTTTTTTTTTTTTTGGGGTACGGGGACAACATATTTGGGACGTAGGGAGTATTATATTGTAGCTAGAAATTTTACTGCATCACAACGTTTTATATAGCATGTTGTAAACTTTGTTACGATTTTATGCGATTTCTATTTTAATATCGAATAAAGAGTCATTAGTACAAATCAAATAGTAGGTAAAACTGACCGAAAGCCCCTTGAAAATAGGGATTCCAACCCCTGGTTAAGGACCTTAGTCTAGCTTTTTAGTTTTCCTCTTTACTTGATTTCTATTCACCCATCACCTCCTAGAATGACAAAATGGTTGGGGAGGCGAGAATCACTCACATGATCTTTGCCGATATATAGGAACATTCGATGGAACCGGTGAATTACACTAACTAGGTTGATTATAAGTGCTAAATAGATTAATGGTGTTATATACACGTAACAACAATGTATAACTTGCTACTATATTACTCTATATATATAAATGTTATAGCCAAAATGAATAGTAAACTTCCAACCCTTCATAAATGCACAACAAACTTTTTATTTTTTACAATTCACCCACACCCTTTCTAATAATTAACTTTATAGATTTTACTAATTCACCACAAACTTTATATATCTAAATGTTATAGCCAAAATGAATAGTAAACTTCCAACCCTTCATAAATGCACAATAAACTTTTTATTTTTTACAATTAACCCACACTCTTTCTAATAATTAACTTTATAGATTTTACTAATTCACCGCAAACTTTTCACACTTTATAATTTGACCATCAAACTTCTCATCCTTCATAAATTGACCACATAATTTTCACTACTCCATAACTACTCTACTCATTATCATTATTTTTATTTTTTACGATTCATCTATACCCTTTATAATAGTTACCTTTATAGCTTTTACAAAATCACCACAAACTTTTCACACTTCATAATTTGACCATTAAACTTCTCATCCATTATAAATTGACCACATATTTTTTACTACTCCATAACTAATCATTTTTATTATTATTATTATTAAATCAATCACATAATTTTTCACTTGATTATTGTTTAAATTTTTTTTGTTATTATAAATTAACTACGTAACTCATTGTTTAATAACTGTTTTATTGTTATTATATATAGTTTTTCCTATTTTATTAAATAGTTTGTACTAATCATTTATGTACGTCTCACTTTATTGATTGATCATTTGGGTCTTTTCTCTCGACAAGACGAAAAGTAAAACAAAAAATGATGAATAATTACTTCACGCTTATTACAAATCAACCACATAACTATTTTTAGTCCTTCCACAATAAAACGAAAAATAACAAAATGATAAATAATTACTTCTCAATAATCAGCTATGTAATTAATGTTAATTAAGGGTGAAGAACCGGCGCAATGCCAGGTCACCCAACTAGTAATGTGCTATATGCTTACATATGTATACAATTGAACTATTAAGACCATTTATAGTGGGGAGGGGCGTTGCTGGGTGGTGTTGGTTGTTTTTTTGCATTTTTTTGATGACTAAGATGTGTGGATTTTTAATGTGGAGTATTGGTGTTGTTCGTTTATAGTGTGAGTTAGAAGTGTTGTGATGATGTGTTAAAATATAACTGATAAAGTAATAAAAAGGGTTTTAAAATAATATTTTAAAATATTATAAAATTATTAAATATAGAACCACGTCCGTTACTTTTCCCGTGGATATGCCACCCACGCTTGGATACTTGATAAAATGGCATTGAATTTTTGACACCTCAATTCTTACGGGCGTTGCCCTATCCCTATCCCGATACAAGTGGTCTAAAACGTTACATGTAGTAGTGTTAATTTTCATTAGATTTAGACTAGTTATATTGCGATGTATATCTTCTAAAAGATACTTTCATATATATATATATATATATATATATATATATATATATATATATATATATATATATATATATATATATATATATATATATATATATATATATATATATATATATATATATATATATATATTCTAAAAGATCCTTGAATAAGATTATACACATTGGTTATTTATATATTTTGGTCCAGTTCGCTATTACTTTTTTCGGATTCGGTCCGTCCGTACCGAGGACCGAAAAACATGAAAAATTGACCATGGACCATATCGAACGTCTTTGGTAATGCTCGGTTCCATTTTTGTTCGGTCCGGTCCTCGGGTTTTTTCAATTTTTTCGCACCATGCACACCCTTAATGGTCAACCTATAGCTTGAAGCAGGGTCTGTGATACCTGTTTGGACAAAAATGTAGTGACCCGTCCTAATCCACCTGGACGAAGTCTTCAACAGATGGTCCCATTGCGAGGTTCTGACCTCTATATGCAATGAACGACTCCATGTAATATCTCTAAAATGAGCAAATGCACAGCGGAAGATTTCATTCATACCTGAGAATAAACATGCTTAAAAGTGTCAACCAAAAGGTTGGTGAGTTCATAGGTTTATCATAAACAATAAAATTCATAATTTTGATAGACCACAAGATTTAAATGTGCATGGTACAAATGGGTCCGAATCCTATACCCACTTGTAATGTACATGCGATTTCTTTTAAATACAGTACACCTTTCTCGTGTACGAAACCATTTTTCATAAATCTTAGTAACCGGACACATATCTCGTGTACAAAATAACATACACATAACCTGTGTATAAAATCATTCTCTCGATACATAACATTCGGTTTTCTTTTGTGACAACCCGGAAATTTCCGACCAAATTTAAACTTTAATCTTTATATATTCCTGACACGATAAGCAAAGTTGTAAGTTGAATCTCAAAGATTTTTTTTTTAAACTGTGTTCATACATTCATTTAAATCTCGACCAAGTTTCTATGATTCACGAACCATTATATGAACAAATATGATTATATATGTATATGTGTATATATTATAACTTGAAAACATTAACAAGTATTAGACGTATAATACTTTACATAAACGTTGTTGTTTTAAAATATATTTAAAATAATTATCGACGGGATTAAATGATAATATTAAATGATTGAATTATTAGATACATTGAATTACGATTACGAGTCTCTGTTAAGAGGTCCACTTTGAATTAGAAAACTTTTTCTTTTTAACGGTATCCGGAATATTTGGTAAAAGTGATTTACAAAAGTGTCATTAACGAGAGTTAGTCAAAAGTTAGTAATCATTTCCGTTTAAATTTCAAAAGTGTACTTTACTTTGATTAACTAGTGTCCCTTGATAAATCAACCATTTAGTTTTTCATATTAAAAACATTGTTTGGTAGAATAACTACTAATATTTAAAAAGAGTTAAATTATATAAAACGAACTTTAAAATATAATTGGTTTTGAAAGACTAAATATTATATCATTAGATAAATATTACGAACATATATATTATGTACAAATTTACAATTTTAAATAAATAAATATATATATATATATATATATATATATATATATATATATATATATATATATATATATATATATATATATATATATATATATATATATATATATATATATATATATATATTAACTTAGTCATAAAACGACCTGATTTAAAATAAAATATTTTCACAAACAACGAGCCACTGATTTATAGAAGCAAATGACCACAACACTTAATTATATAAGCTACATTTTTTTATAAAGTAATTTGTTGATGAAAAATTCAAATTATTAATAAAGGTACACGTCTGTGACGATCGCTCCAAATCCATTTGGCCGAATACGTCATTCATTGATTTCATTGCGAGGTATTTGACCTCTATATGATACGTTTTATAAACATTGCATTCTTTTGAAAAGGCACACCATAAATGAATATTAAATCAAAGGTTTTCGACATCTGATGATTTCTACATATAAACAATCACCTTATATAATAGTTTACAATAGTATTTCCGTTGACAATGAAGTCTAAATAAGGTACATGGTGATGAATTGGTGAATGCAACGTTTTCTTGAAAAATATGCCATGTAAGATTCCATGCACATAGCTTGTCTATCATATAAGCAAACAGCGGAAGACTTCTTGGGAACCTGAGAATAAACATGCTAACAAGTGTCAACACAAAGGTTGGTGAGTTCATAGTTTTAATATTACACATAATCCGTATATCAATGTGGATTACAAAAGTTCAGTTGTTTTATTCAAAAAGTTTATCAATAGGTTTTACATAAAAGGGGGATCACAAGATTTCAGTTGTTTCATCCGAAACGTTTATCAATTGGTTCTACAAAGTTGAGCACCCTGGTAACTAAACTTTAACGTATATATAATTTGTACCCTTTGTATAATCATCTTAATAATACACGCAAACCAACGTGTACGCTTATCAAATAGCATACGTCCGTTAAAAGGCTAGCGCTCTAGCTCGGACGGGGATGTCAAGCCCTATGGATCCATATACTGTTATTCGCGCCCACCAGTCCATATCCTATGTACTGGCAGCTACTAGTTACCAAAACTAAGGGATTTTCGGTTCAAACTCAGTGTAGAATTTAGTATGTACTTGTATCCATTGCGTTTAAAATAAAGTGCATGTATTCTCAGCCCAAAAATATAGATTGCAAAAGCAATTAAAAAGGGAGCAATGAAACTCACGCATATAAATATAGTATTTTCAGTATTTATAAACAGTCGCATGTATTCTCAGCCCAAAAATATATCGAGTAAAAGGGATCATATGAAACTCACAGTTTAATATTGATATACAATATTGCAGGAAAGCACGTAGACGCATTGGAGATAATAAGCACGAGGTTTGATTCACAAAAATACCCCCGAATATTACCCATAACCTCCTTGGCAATAACCCATATTTTCCTTAGCTCTAGCTTTCTCGGAAACTCGTTTTGAAAAATTACTTGGACAGCACTCCGTCGTAATATTTTATGTACATTATTATTTTTGTATCGCAAAAATAATAACACTAATAATAAAAATAATAAGATTAATAATAATCTTATTATTAATAATAATAATAATAATAATAATAATAATAATAATAATAATAATAATAATAATAAAATAAATAAATACGGAGTAATATGTATGTGTGTGTGTTAATGTGTCGAGCAAAATGCCATTTTATAGCATCAGGCCAGACTTTTGCCTCCATGCGATCGCATGGATTTATAGGCTTGTGGCCATGCGATCGCATGGCCTCAGATTCCAGCTCACAAATTTTTGTTTTCTTGTTTGTCGACATAATATTAAATTAATATAAATATAATATATATAATTTATATAATTAATTATATATTATATTAAATTCACGTGCATAGTTGACTTGTAATTTTAGTTCCGATAAGTCGTACGTCATCACTCGACTTATGTCCCGGTTCCGGTTTTTCGAACGTATTTTCGTACGTTTAGAAAACTTGCATTTTACGTTTCGTGACACGTACCTTTGTCAAAATATAGACTTAAACTATCCATAAACTATGTCACTCAAAGTGTATCTTATACGTTTGAGTGTTTTGGTCATTTACTTCTATAAATCATCGTTTCACTATTTGTTAAAATACATTTTTAAAATAGTGTTTTACTGTAGCAATTCACTGTAGCAAAGTCAATTTTACTGTAGCAAATAGTGATTTTCGAAAACACTGTAGCATTTTGGGTACTGTAGAAATTTGAAAATACTTTAGCAAATTAGTGTTTTACTGGTTCATCTTAAACGTTTTAGTTAACTTATCTAAATATCAATTGAATCAATAATCGAATGTTATTATCATTTACTAAATAACTTGAGATCATATATATTCAAATAGATATATAAACCAATAAGTTTAATGTACGGTATCATTTTCATAACACTTTGTTACGTTTTCAAGTTATAGCATATGTATCTATTTACATATAATTGTTCGCGAATCGTCGAAAATAACCGAAGGGTATTTAAATATATAAAAGTAGTTCAAAAATTTTGAGATTCAGTTTTACAGACTTTGCTTATCGTGTCGAAAATGTTAATCATACAAAGATTAAGTTTAAATTTGGTCAGAAATTTCCGGGTCATCACAGTACCTACCCGTTAAAGAAATTTCGTCCCGAAATTTGAGTGACATCGTCATGGCTAACAATAAAAATGTTTTAATGACGAATATGAGTTGATAATAGAGTTTTATCTATGTTTGAATAATATGGATAAAATAATCCAATTACTCGAAGCGTATGAGAGAAGTTATCGTAATCAAGTGAAATGGAGAATAGAGATGCGTCTTATCTCTTGATGTAGTAACGATTGATTTCCGGATTTTAAGGAATAGAAAATCTTCATAATTTAAATAAGATTTGATTTTTCGGAATTTGCGGAAATTAGGATTTTCTTTGATTAAATGCGTAATCTGACTCTATTACTGCGTCCGATATTTTGCTATAAATTGACCTCTTCCATTTCATTTATTTTCAACACTCCTATAATTTTCGTTATTATTTCATACATCCCAATAGATTGTGAAAATGCTTAATCCAGTTCTGATTCTTGATATTTTCCTGGCTATCGTATCCTTCATTCTTCTTTTTCACCTGCCACCAGAGGAAGTTATTTTCTTCTACTATTACCTTGGGGTTATAGTGTTTTTCATTCTCCCGTGTCTTTATATTGCTATACGCATTGATATACACGGTTTGTAATTTCGGGGTTGTTTTCGGGCTTTATATTTTCCATTATATTTCGGAGCTTCATGCTTTCGTTTTCTCTTCCCGACTTTAAGTCAAGCGAATAATGGTCCAAAATTCGTAGGTATGGATTTTGAAATGAACATAATTAATGTTCTAAGAAAGAAATGGTAATGGCACAATTTGACTTGTCAAATTACCAGAATACCTCGAAAAAGACCGAATCATCAAGAAAAATATTTTCTTGATATGTTTAGAGGTTAAATAGAATGAAAGAGTTATGTAACCTGGTTCATGATGAGGGTATGATCTGTGAACCTTTATCACGTTCCATTAGAAACTCAGCATGACTTACTGTAATATAATCACGTTGATCAAGTGTCATTATATTATACTAATTCATGCTTCAATTCCCAACATTACTTCAAAACATTTATATTTTAAACTTGAAAGTTTCAGAATTTAGAAACTAAAATAGTTTCTTTTATGGTGTAACACAGATATCGTAAAGAGAAAATTGATTTTCGATAAGAATGATTATGAAATTATCTCCAAAAATATGGAGGATATTTATAATGAAAGATACGATGATATCTTAGAATTTCTAATACCAGAGGATGATGAAGAATATTGTCCGCAAGGGTTTAGATTCGGAAGCAAGGTATTCGTTAATGGCTTCAACAGATACTGAATCATTTGGATTCTTTGAAGACAGGTTTCGTCCTTGTGATTTATCCACAGCCTCTTTCATACTTTGCTCAATCCGTTTTCCAGTTCCAAACTTTCTCTTTTTCTCAGCTTTACTACCATACTATTCTTTATCATCAAACTTTTGACTGTTAAGGTCATTTTCAGTTTTTGCTGCTTCATCAACATTTTTCCAAAATTCGGAGAACTAGTTTCGTAGTTTGGGGTGTTTTTCGGAAACTTCACATTCAAAGTATGTAAGTCCAAGAGGTAGACGTTATATGTACACATATAACTGTTGGCGTAGACGTGCTACAAGATTTCAAAATACTGATTGCTAATTCCTGATAGTTGGTATGGCAATTGCCGTTACAAGATGTGGATGAGTACATGATACGGTTTCAATGAGTATAAGGATTTTTCGGAAGGTCAAAGATCAATGAAGTTGTTGGTAAATTTACTGCTAATGTGGTGGAACATGAAAGGTTCCCCAGTAACAAAAATGTATATGCCAAAGTTACAAGTCTGAAGGTCGTCGTTGACTGGTTGAACGGTTGATAATACTGGATACTTTTGGAAAGGAATTGCAAGGTTATTTTCAGTAATAATAATGCCGAAGGATTTATCACAGATACGTGTTAAAGTTTTACTTAGGTTTCGAGAGCTTTCCAGATATATGATTATAAGTACAAATCTTTCTTCTCGTAGATATCGTGTAGTTGGTTTGTCTTCTCGTTTGTTCATTAGTTGAAGTGTTTCCAAGAATTTCGATGGATTTGAACGCAAAATGTAATCATATGATGTTCTAGTACTGTTCTGAATTCAAAGCATGGTTTTCGAAGCATGGTTTTGAAAGATGTAGGAATCTAAGAGTGATGTTTTTCATTTAATCTTGACTTGTATTCTGATCTATCGAAATCAGAATATGAAATTGAATGAAAATGGTTATTCTGCGATGAACAGATACGTATATCTATAGGTTTGAGCAGTATGATTGCTGAATCAGAATTGAAGAATGTATAGTGTAACATATTAATGTGGAATTTATATATTTCTAAGGTATTACCTACCCGTTAAAATATTCTCATCATTAACAGTTTGTACAAAAGGATTTTCAATTACAATCTTTATGAAAATATATGTATGTATATTTCCTTCAGATGTAATATAGATTTAATGAGTTATTAAACTCATTTGGTTTTCGGTTGGAACTAGAAACGAATAATCTCTTCTATATTAAAGATTACATAATCGTCGCAGGATATTTCTCCAATGAAGTTATGAATTAATACTTCATCGTTTATGGTTATTAGTATTTTCTGGTTTATTTTCGGGTTTTTTCGGGTTTATTTTCGCTGTATGTTTGAGTTGTGGTGTGGACTGATCAGTTCAGCTCGATTTTATTTTTTTTCTGTATTTTGGTCCTCCCGCGAGTCGCGGGGTTTGGTAGCCTCAAACACCGCGAGTCGTGGTGTTTGGTTTTTTTTTTATAAATAAAATCTTAACTTAATAAACAAATATAAAATAAATTTAAAATTTTGTTTTCCTTTGTTATTTAGGACGAGGTCGTTTCGGATCGATGTCCTAGTCCGTCCTTCGACAAAATTTTAAAATTTGTCTTTTTGTAGCGATTGTTTTAAAAGCTAAGATTTTTTGATTTTTTAATTTTTTTGGCATACTTTAATTCAATAAGAGTAAAAATAATGATAATAAAAGTTCTCGTCCCTCCCTCGGGTAAAGCAATTTCGGTTCAAAGACTTAGTCTTCAACTTACGACGAATTTTTAAAAAATCATATTTTTAACTTAATGAGATAAAGTAAATTTTTGTTTTTAAATTCACACAACTTAAATATAAAATTCAAAATTAATATTAAAAATTCACACCAAACTTAAAATTTGAAATGCATAAAATTAAAAATTCATATTTTAAAAATTAAAAATTCACACCAAACTTAATTTAAAAATTCATATTATAAATTCACACCAAACTTATATTATATTTTTCAAATATTTACAATTTTAAATATATTGATTTTACAAAGTTTACAATATTAATTTAAGATTTATATATTAATTTTAAAAATATGGTAAAAATAAAATTAAAAATCTTTTTTTGGCTTTTATCCCACTTTAATCAATCAAATATTATCAAAAATATGCGCCCCTCTTTTCGGTAAAGTAATTTCGGTTCCAAGACCTAATTTAACTCATGACGAATTTTTGAAATATTTTGGGTTGATTGATTAAAGATATTTATACCTTAAGAATAAACGTTAAATTTCGCATTGATGTAATAAATTTTTGAATGATATCAATAATTTCGGTCGCCAAACCTAATATTCAATACCAATTTAATACTTTATAGCGAACAAATTAGCGTTTATTATCAAAAGGTTAAAAATAAAAATAAAAAATAAAAACTGTACAGACTTACCTGTGAGATAGTATTCTTAGTTATATGATCTATCCCATTCATAAGATAGTCGGTTTAATTGGTTTTCCATAGCTACATAGGCGTAACCTCGAGCATTCAGTGTCTTTTCTTCTAAACATATGAACGGTCCGTCTCTGCATAAAGTAACAAATTCGGTATTTGAATAGGTTTGATTATTTAAACATTTACCTCCATGTGACCATTTTCCGCATTTGTGACATCTTTCTAGGTGTCGTGCTCTTCTTTTCACTGCGGATTTTGATTTTCCTTTACCAAATTGTAACTTATTATCTTCGCATCTGGATTCTTTTCTTACTCCGTCCAATCTTTCTCTGATTACTGATACTATTTCACTCGGAAGTTTGTCATTATTACGTTTAGTGATCAAAGCGTGTAGCATTAGACCATGGTTTAGTTCACAGGCAGTCTTCATTTCCTAAAAAAAATAAAAATTCAGAATGGGGGGAGAAGACTAGTTCTTTAGGGTCTGCTAGGGAAAGACCATTCGGGTTCCATTTTCGAGAACTACACGAAAACATACAATCTAACTCTAACAGAAATACATATTATCCTTAAAAGACTTGATTCTCCCCACACTTAGTTAGCTGTGGTATTGAAATTGTGATTAACTTCATTGTCAACTTCCATCGCACCATGTATGTAATGTTTAACTCTGTGACCATTAACTTTAAATTCAATCCCATTTGAATTTATTAATTCTATCCTTCCGTATGGAAAAACTCTTTTAACTATGAATGGTCCAGACCATCTTGATTTCAATTTTCCAGGAAATAGCTTGAATCGTGAATTGAAAAGAAGAACTCTGTCTCCTTCTTTAAATTCTTTTGAACTTCTGATTCTTTTATCATGCCATTTCTTCGTTCTTTCTTTATAGATTAACGAATTTTCGTATGCTTCATGTCTTAATTCTTCTAATTCGTTTAGTTGACTTAATCGTAGACGTCCGGCTTCATGCAAATCAAGATTACATGTCTTCAAAGCCCAAAATGCTTTGTGTTCAATTTCTACTGGAAGATGACATGCTTTTCCATAAACAAGTCTAAAAGGTGTGGTTCCAATTGGAGTTTTGTAGGCTGTTCTAAAAGCCCAGAGTGCATCCTCCAATTTAATGGACCATTCCTTCGGATTTGATCCTACGGTTTTCTCTAGAATACGTTTTAAAGCTCGGTTGGTATTTTCAACTTGTCCACTTGTTTGTGGATGATATGCTGTGGAGATTTTATGAGTTACTCCATATCTTTTAAGAACTTTCTCAAGTTGATTATTACAGAAATGAGTACCCCGATCACTTATTAAAGCTTTCGGTGTTCCAAACCTTGCAAAAAGACGTTTTAAAAAGTTGACTACAACTCGTGCATCGTTAGTTGGGAGAGCTTGTGCTTCCGCCCATTTAGATACATAATCAATGGCTACGAGAATATAGAGATTATTATGAGATTTTGGAAATGGACCCATAAAGTCAATACCCCAAATGTCAAATACTTCGCATACTTGAATGACATTTTGTGGCATTTCATCACGTTGACTTATTTTTCCGACCCTTTGACAAACATCACAGGATTTGCAAAGAAGGTGTGCGTCTTTGTAAATTGTAGGCCAATAGAATCCAGCTTCATAAACTTTTCTTGCTGTTAATTGAGGCCCATAATGCCCTCCTGTTAGTCCTGTGTGACAATGGTTTAATATTTTACTGGCTTCATCTTCAAATACACATCGGCGTATTATTCCATCTGGACAACTTTTAAACAAATGTGGATCTTCCCAGAAATAGTGTTTTATATCACTGAAGAATTTCTTTCGTTTTTGGTACGATAATCTTTTTTCAAGGAATCCACATACTAAGTAGTTTGCATAGTCTGCAAACCATGGTATTTCAATATAATATATCTTCAATAGATATTCATCAGGAAAGTTGTCTTGTATGGCCGATTCATTTAGAACTTCTAACTCAGGATTTTCAAGACGAGAAAGATGATCAGCGGCGAGATTTTCTGCTCCTTTTTTATCTCGGATTTCAATATCGAACTCTTGTAAGAGTAAGATCCAACGAATTAATCGTGGTTTAGCATCTTGTTTCGAAAATAGGTATCTAAGAGCAGAATGGTCGGTATAGACCACCGTTTTTGCTAGAACGAGATATGATCGAAATTTGTCAAAAGCAAAGACAATAGCAAGGAGTTCTTTTTCAGTAGTTGTATAGTTCGTTTGTGCTCCTTGTAACGTCTTACTAGCATAATATATAGGTTGAAATCGTTTTTCAATCCTTTGTCCTAAAACGGCTCCCATTGCAAAATCACTTACATCGCACATTAATTCAAACGATAGATTCCAATTTGGTGTTATCATGATCGGCGCATTAGTGAGTTTCTCTTTAAGAATATTAAAAGATTTGATACATTCATCTGAAAAGATGAATGGAGCATCCTTTTCTAGGAGTTTATTCATAGGAGTGGCAATTTTAGAAAAATCTTTTATGAAACGTCGGTAAAAACCGGCATGTCCTAGAAAACTCCTAACTCCTCTAATATTGGTGGGATGTGGAAGTTTAGCAATTACATCTACTTTAGCTCTATCCACTTCAATTCCTTCTTTTGAAATTTTATGTCCAAGAACGATGCCTTCTTTAACCATGAAATGGCATTTCTCCCAATTAAGTACTAGATTTGATTGTTCGCATCTAATAAGCATTCGTTCAAGATTAGCTAGACATGATTCAAATGTATCACCGAAGACTGAAAAGTCATTCATGAAAACTTCCATGCATTCTTCTATCATGTCGTGAAAAATCGCCATCATACACCTTTGAAAGGTTGCAGGGGCGTTGCAAAGTCCAAATGGCATGTGTTTGTAAGCAAAAGTACCATAAGGGCACGTGAATGTGGTTTTCTCTTGATCTTCGGGTGCTATTGGAATTTGAAAATATCCGGAAAATCCATCTAGAAAACAATAGTAACTATTTCCGGCTAATCTTTCCAACATTTGATCAATGAAAGGTAAGGGAAAGTGATCTTTTCTGGTGGCGTCATTTAATTTTCTATAATCAATACATACACGCCATCCTGTTACAGTCCTAGTAGGAATAAGCTCATTTTTCTCATTTGTAATGACAGTCATGCCACCCTTCTTAGGCACGCATTGAACTGGGCTTACCCATGGACTATCAGAAATTGGATAAATTAGACCTGCGTCTAGCAGTTTAATAATTTCTTTTTTAATTACATCTTGCATATTAGGATTTAGTCTTCGTTGGCGTTGCACATACGTTTTATGACCTTCTTCCATAAGGATTTTATGTGTGCAATACGAAGGACTTATTCCTTTAATATCATGAATGTTCCATGCAATGGCTGGTTTATGAGCTTCCAACACAGAAATGAGTTGTGATTTCTCATTTTCAGTAAGAGAAGACGATATTATTACAGGTAATTCAGATTCACCATGTAAATAAGCGTATTCCAAATAGTTTGGAAGTGGCTTTAACTCTAATTTCGGAGGTTCTTCTATCGATGATTTATATCGATATCTGTCTTCTTCTTTTAGCATTTGAATTTCTTCTGTTGTTGGTTCATATCCATTAGCTATTAGTGTAGCTAACATTTCAGCTTCATCAATTTGTTCTGTTCCTTCTCCTAAAGAACATTCTCCTGTTCCTTGTAATTCTGTAAATTCTTCTAACAATTCTGCATGTGCATCTATAGTTTGAATATAATAACATGTATCATCTGCAGATTGTAGTTGTTGCATTGCTCTATCAACTGAAAAGGTAACACTCTCATCCTCTATACTTAGGGTCAATTTCTTACCGAACACGTCTATCATTGCTTTAGCCGTGTTTAAAAATGGTCTTCCTAATATGAGAGGAACTTGAGAATCTTCTTCCATGTCCAGAACAACAAAATCTACTGGAAATACTAAAGTACCAACTTTAACTAGCATGTTCTCCATTATCCCTCTAGGATATTTTATTGATCGATCGGCTAGTTGTATACTTATTCTGGTTGGTTTCAACTCTCCAAGGTCTAGTTTAGCGTATAGTGAATACGGCATTAAATTTATACTAGCACCTAAGTCTGCCAATGCTTCTATTGAACTAAGACTACCCAGAAAACATGGAATTGTGAAACTTCCTGGATCAGATAATTTTTCTGGTATCTTATTCAACAGCACTGATGAACAATTAGCGTTCATAGTAACAGCCGAGAGTTCTTCCATTTTCTTTCTATTCGTGATATGATCTTTCAAGAATTTAGCATATCTAGGCATTCCTGAAATCACATCAATGAAAGGAAGATTTACATTTATCTGTTTAAACATATCCAAGAATTTGGATTGCTCGGCTTCAAGTTTCTCTTTCTTCATTTTACTCGGGTAAGGAAGTGGTGGTTGGTATGGTTTAACATAAGGTTTATCCTTAACTGTGTTATCTTCATTAACCTTTTCAACTACCGGTTCTTTTTCCTTATCTTGATCAGGTTGTGGTTCTTGTGGAGTAGGAATAGCTTCATCAGAAGTTACAGGTATTTCAGGTGGTTTAAGTGTTGTACCACTTCTTGTGGTAATGGCTTTAGCTGTTTCAATCCGGGGGTTAGCATTTGTATCACTAGGTAAACTTCCCGGTTTTCTTTCACCTATTAACCTTGCTAGGTTACTTACTTCTTGTTCCAGATTTTGAATAGAAGCTTGTTGATTTCTAAATGCTTGAGCATTTTGTTCATTAGTTTGTTTTTGAGATGTGAAAAACTGCGTTTGAGTTTCAACTAGCTTCGTCATCATATCTTCTAAATTCGGCTTTTTATCATCGGTTTGTTGTGGTGGTTTATTTTGAAAATTAGGTCTTTGCTGATTGTAAGTATTATTGGATACTTGTTGATTGCTAGGACCTTGTTGGTTGTTGTATGGAATATTTCGGTTATAGTTCTGGTTTTGATTGTAGATCGGTCTTGGCGGTTGATAATTATTCTGATAATTATTTCCAGGCCTTTGGTTTATGTATGAAATATTCTCTCTTTGTTCCATTGTTAGTTCAATACTGAGATAATCTTTTGTCAAATGTGGTCCTCCACACTGCTCATAACTAATTCGTATTGAGTGAATATCTTTAGTCATCTTTTCCATTCGTCTCTCGACAGCATCTATCTTTGCGGAAATGGAATCTAAGTCATGGCTAGAATCGGCTCTAGCTGCTTTAGATGATCTAACGATATCTTTTTCTTGGTGCCACTCATGTGAGTGGGAAGCAGTGTTATCAATAATTTTGTAAGCATCAGTTTCGGTTTTCTTCATAATAGAACCACCAGCTGCTATATCTATGTCTTTCCTTGTAGTGATGTCGCATCCTTGGTAGAATATTTGTACTATTTGGCAGGTATCTAAACCATGTTGCGGACATCCTCTTAATAACTTTCCAAATCTTGTCCATGCCTCATATAGAGTTTCATTTGGCTTCTGTGTGAACGTAACAATTACTCCTTGAAGTCTTACGGCTTTAGATGCAGGAAAGAATTGTTTAAGAAAATTTTCAACTAAAACGTCCCATGTATCAATCGCCCCTTCAGGTAGCGATTCCAACCAATCTTTGGCTTCTCCCTTTAAAGTCCAGGGAAATAACATGAGATATATCTGTTCATCTTCTACTTCTCGGATTTTAAATAGTGTGCAGATCCGATTAAAGGTACGTAGATGTTCATTTGGATCTTCCTTCGGCGCACCACTAAATTGGCATTGATTAGTCACCATGTGTAGAATTTGTCCTTTGATTTCATAATCTGGCGCATTAATGTCTGGATGAGTAATTGCGTGACCTTGGCCAGTGCGTTTAGCTCTCATTTGGTCTTCCATACTTAATGGTTCTGTTAATTCCATAATTGAATTTGTTGAATCGGAATCACTAGAGGATTCTGATTTAATGGTTCGTTCCTCAACAATCTCTGTTTGAATGATTGGTGGTTTCGGAGGAAAGTTTAGTGGTTCCGGATCTACGAATCGTCCCTGAATATTCTCCGGATTCTCAATTGTGAGGTCGGGTTCAAAAAATGGATTATCAACGGCGACAATATTTGTTAGATGTCTTGATCTAGTTACAGGTGGTGAACGTACAAAAGGTGATGAACGTCTTGCTCGGTGCATTCCCTGAATATCCTATTAGTTTTTAAAAGGAATTATCCAATCAATAGACTTTTCTGATTTTGCCCACGTTTCGAATAACCAAAAGATGCAGCAGAAGGGCAGGATTCGTTTGGTCTCAATATAATTGAGGACTGTTTGGCTCCAATAACCCGATCCACGTACAAATCCAACTATTACTACGAACCAGAAAATTTTGATGTCTATCAATTTAACCACTTAAAATAAATTTTTGTAATTTTAAGAAATTTAGATAAGAAGTAGAATAAAAATCTATGTCCTAAAAACTAGAATAGCGAGAAACAAGAAAGAAAAAGAGCGCGTCGGAAAAAGATCGAAAAATAAAAATAAGAAAGAAAAAGAGTGACTTATTGAACTTAAAAACACTCGACTAACCCAACCTTATTACTATCACTAACTTAAAATTATAATCGCAAATTAAGATTACTAATTAGAATGATAATTGATACATAGTAAAAGGTGTCTAAAAATATTAAAGCTTACAAGAAAAACTATATCCCAAATGGCAATAACTTAAAAAGAAACTAAAACTTAAAAAGGCGTCGCAAAATTCCAAAGTACCTAAATCTTAGTCTAAAGAAAAGGCACTTAAGAGATTTTACGGCAAAGCCTAAAAATCTATAAATAAAAAAAATAACTATGGCAAAAACTATGAATTAAAACTAAATACGAGCGAAAAATACAAAAGTTACGCTAAAACTATTAAAAAGGGACAAAATATAAAAATATACAAAAAGTTGTAAAAAGTACAATTTTTATAAAAATATTATTTTATATTAGTTATTTTTTAAAACTATTAATTTTACAATTTAATTAAACTAAATAAACTAAATTTACAAATTAAATAAATAAACTAAACTTAATAATAAATTAACAAAACTAATTAGGGTTTAATTAAAAATTAATAATAATAATTATAAAATCCGTAATTAATGCGAAATTAGGGTTCTGTCACGTGTGTCAGAGTGTCTCCGCGAGTCGCGGTATTCGAGGCTGCAAACTCCGCGAGTCGCGGGGTTCCAATTTTCAACTCAGGTACAGTTTAAAATTCGACGCTTTTTTTTTATTTTATATTTTTTTTTCTGTTTTCTGCTTTAAAATCTAAAATATTTATATAATAAAAACTTATATTTTAAAACTAAAATAAAAATAGAAAAAAATATCTTAAAAATAGATTTATATATATTTTTTTTTTCGGTTTTTGTTTTTATGTTTTAAATAAAAACAAAATACTTAAATAAAACTTATATTTTTATAAAATAAAAATAAAGAAACTTTATAAAACTTAAATATTTAACAAAATCTTAAAAATATATAAATTTTTGTTTTTCTTTTTATATTTTTGAATATTTAAAACGTAATTTTACAAAAGTGAATTTTAATAAAAGTAAACTAAAAATAAAAATCTTTTTTTTTGTAGCGTTGCGCTTCCGGCTTTTAAGCTATCTTTTCCCCAGCAGCGGCGCCAAAAATAACTTGATGTCGTACGAGGTGTATATAAAATAGCTTTATATTTTACAAGGATATACTATTAAATACGATACAATTTTATACAAGATATTTATTTATTTATAGAATGGATATACTTAAACCTTGCTACAACACTTATAGGCAGTGTACCTAATCGTACAGTAGTGTAGTTTTTAGTAAGTCCGGTTCATTCCACAGGGAAAATCTTTAAACAAATCTTAACGCTATATTAGTTTACTTTTATAAAAATACAAATATATATAAGTAATATTATTATTATAAAGGGGGATTTTTACCATTTAATGACCGGTTTGTCGATTTTAAAACTTTAGTCGCAGTTAAAACTAAATGTAAAATATTAAAAATAAATACAAGACTTAAATTAAAGCGTAAAGTAAATAACGATAATGAAATTGCGATAAATAAAAGTGCGATAAAATAAACTTGCGATAATTAAAAAGTACGAAAATTAAATTGCAATTAAATACAATAACAATAAATAAAATGCAATAATTAGAAGTGCAATTAAATATAAAATAAAGGAAATAAAATATGAAATAAAAGAATTATGCTTATTTAAACTTCCGTAATCATGATGTTTGACGTGTTGATTTTAGTTTTATGCCCATGGGTTAATTGTTCTTTGTCCTGGATTATTTAATATGTCCATACGGATTTGTCCATAATAGTCCATCAGTCATAAATATAAAGAGCGAAAGCCTTCGTCAAATTATTCTTATTCCCGAAGTCAAATATTCCAACTAATTGGGGATTCGAATTGTAACAAGGTTTTAATACTTTGTTTAATGAATACACCAGGTTATCGACTGCGTGTAAATCAAGGTTTTACTACTTTGTTAACAATTACACCAATTACTCTTGAATGTAATTCACCCCTATTTCAACAAGTCTATTAACTATTAATCCAGTTCCGTGTCCGGTAAAATGAATAATTATTGGTATTTATAGATATCCCGCCCATCGTACCCAGTCAAGCGTATGTGGTTAAATATAAATACGTCGAATTATAAGTTTGTATATTAAATTAACAAGGTATTGTTTAGTTAATATAAAACCCATTAATAGCCCATAGTCTAATTTCTACAAGTGTCGTTCTTTTATCCAAACCCCAATTATGGTACAAAGCCCAATTACCCAATTTTAGTAATTAGCCCAACATCATGATTACTTCGGATTAAATAAGCATAATAATAACTTAGCTACGAGACATTAAATTAAAAAGGTTGAACATAAGTTACAATGATTAAAAATAGCGTAGCGTTACACGGACAGAATTTCGACTTACACCCTTACAACATTCGCTAACATACCCTTATTATTAGAATTATAATTAAAATTAAAATTAAAATATAAATATAAATATATTTACGTATACATATATAGAGAGAGATTTAATTATGGATGAAAAAATGATCAGAATTCGTTGGGCTTTATAGGGAGTTTCAGTTTTTGGGGCTCCGCGACTCGCGGCCCATTCCTTCTTCAAACTCCGCGAGTCGCGGAGTTTGTAATTACAGCTCACTCCATTTTGGCTCTTTGTTTACCGACGGTTTATTATATAAATATAATATATATATAATTTATATAATTAATTATATATTATATTATATTTATATACATAGTTAACTTGTAATTTTTAGTCCGTTGCGTCGAGCGTTGAGAGTTGACTCTGGTCCCGGTTCCGGATTTTCGAACGTCCTTGCGTACAATTTAATATCTTGTACTTTGCGTTTTGAATCTTGTACTCTTGTAATTTCGAGACGTTTCTTATCAATAATTGGAACCTCTTTGATTGTCTTTTGTACTTTTGAGCTTTTTGGTCGTTTGCGTCTTCAATTCGTCGAATCTGTCTTTTGTCTTCACCTTTTATTATTTAAACGAATATCACTTGTAAATAGAACAATTGCAACTAAAAGCTTGTCTTTATTGAGGAATAATGCTATGAAATATATGTTTGTTTTTAGCATTATCACCCGTTAAAGAAATTTCGTCCCGAAATTTGAGTGAGGTCGTCTTGGCTAACAATAAAAATGTTTTCATGACGAATATGAGTTGATAAATAGAGTTTTATCACCATTGAGTAATATGAATAAGACAATTCGATTACTCGAAGAGTACGAATGAAGCTATCACAAAAGAGTGAAATGTGGAGGATAAAGATTCGTCTTACTTTTGACGTAGTCTATGTTGATTTCCGGAATTCAAGGAATTTAGAGGAAATCTTCGTAATAAGATTTTTTTCTTCGGTAATTAAGGAAATTAGGATCCTCTTTGATTGAATGCGATGATCTGTCTCGATTACTTTGTCCGAGATTTCACTATAAATGAATTTCTTTCGTTCCATAAATCTCATCTTTTATACTTCAATTCATATTTCCAAAACATTTACCAAATTAACTGAAGTCACAGGAAAAGATAGAATTATCAAGAAAATATGTTCTTGATTTGTTTAGAGATTTAGTAGAATGTAAGAATCGTGTAACATGGCACATGATGACGGTATGGTCTGTGAATCGTCATGTTCTATTAGAAACTCAGCATGACTTACTGTAATATAATCATATTGATTAAGTGTCATTATATTATACTAACTCATGCTTCAGTTCCCAACACTTCTTCAAAAACATTCATATATTAAACTCAAATGTTTTCAGAATAAAGAAACTAAACAGTTTCCTTTATGATGTAATACAAATAGCGCAAAGAGATAATTGATTTCAGATAAGAATAGTTATGAAGATATCTTCAGAAATATCGAGGATATTTATAATGAAAGATACGATGATATCTTGGAATTTCTAATATCGATGGATGATGATGAAGATTTGTCCGTAAAAGTTTAGAGTCAGGAGCAAAGTATTCGTTAATGACTTCAGTAGATACTGAATCATTTGGATTCTTTAAAGGCAGGCTTAGTCTTTGTGATTTATCCACAGCCTCCTTCATAGTTTGCTCAATCCGTTTTCCAGTTCCAATATTTCTGAGCTTTGCCAACATACTATTCTTTATCTTTATACCTTCGACTGTTAAGGTCGTGTACAGTTTTTGCTGCTTCATTCAGCTTTTTTAGAATTTAGAGTATTGATTTGTAGACTGGATGCTTTTCAGAATTTCAGAATAGAAGATCATAATTCTAAGAGATAAATGTTATATGTATACATATAACTGTTGATGTAGAAACACTGCGAGATTCGAAATACTGATTGCTAATTTCCAGTAGTTGGTATGACAATTATTGTTACAAGATGTAGATGAGTACATGATAGAGTTTCAATGAATGTAATGATTTTTTAAAAAGTCAAAGATTCAATGAAGTTGTTGGTAAGTTTACTGCTAATGTGGCGGAATATAAAAGGTTCCCCGATAATAATGATGGAAAGGGTAATCGTATATATCAGGGTTATAATATAGTTACTTTGGCGGAAAAGTCGAAGTTGTCTTGTTAGAGCTATGACAAAATTTGCTACTTCGAAAGGGATTACCAAGTTATTTTGGGTAATAATAATACTTACAGGATCTGATACGGATTCGTGTTAAACTTTTACTTAGTTTCTGAGAGTTTTCCAGGTGCATGATTATTGTTTAAATCTTTCTTCTCGTAGATGAAGTGCGGTTGGTTCATCCCCTCGATTGAGGTGTTTTCAAGAATCATGAAAGGTTTGAACGCAGATTGTAATCGTTAAGATACAAATGAGGTTTAAGATGAAATCAAGTGGCAAACTTGAAGAAATGTTTAGTTTCATATGTTATAATCAATATTTTAATTCATTTTAATTGTCCAATGTTAGTAGTCCACAGTTAGTAATTCAATAATTCATATGTAGTTTAATATATAATATTCGAATTAATTAATACGTATCGTGACCCATTGTATACATGTCTCAGACTCGATCACAACTCAAAGTATATATATTATTTTAGAATCAACCTCGACTCTTTATATGCTAACTCGAGCATTACCGCATATAGAGTGACTTACGGTTATTCCAAATAATATATATAGATGACGTCAATATGATATGTCAAAACATTGTATACGTGTCCCGATTTATCTGACGATATTTAAAGTGCGTAAAATAAATAACAGAAATTAAATGACGATAAATAAAATTGCGAGAATTAAAATTGCGATAAATAAATTGCGATAAATAAATTGCGATAAATAAATTGCGATAAATAAAATGTAATAAGGAATTAACAGTTAGCCAAGAACAGTTAGCTAGGATTTTATTAGCGTGAATTCTTAACAAAATTTCTCATAGTTAATTTGTTTGTTTCTAACAAATTTTATTTTTGTCCAATGTTTTCTTCATTATGCCACTTGTTGGATTCTGATAGGAAAAAATCCAAATATAAAATTGAATGAAAATGGCTATTCTGCGGTGAACGGATACGTATATATGTGGATGTAAGAAGGATAGTAAATGACTGTTGAATCAGATTGGAAGAATGTACAGTGTAACTTATTAATGTGAAATCTAAATATTTCTCGGGTATTACCTACCCGTTAAAATATTCTCATCATTAACAGTTTGTACAAAAGAATTTTTAATCAATCTTTATGAAAACATATATATACATATATATTTTCTTCAGATGTAATCATGGATTTAATGAGTTAATATGATATTAATCTCATTTGCTTTTCGATTTGAGCTAGAATAAATAATCTCTAAGACTTTAGAGATGAAACGACACGTCTATATTACTATAAACGCAGTACGTTATTCATTGGTCCCATAGCGAGGTATTTAAACTCTATATGATACGTTTTAGAAAATATTGCATTCGTTTCATAAAAAGTACACCATTATTATACATAATGCATGTTTTAAACAATTGGGCGATTATTTAAGGAATAATCCCCATAATACGTCGGTTTTCAAATACTACACACGTGACATAACAGTCGAATATAATACATGACAAAGGTTTTATTGAATGCAACACTTTATTTAATTAAAAGCATGAGACTCCATGCACAGCTTGCTCAGATAATGGAATAGCGGAAGACTTTCTTAAGGACCTGAGAATAAACATACTTAAACAGTCAACATAAAGGTTAGTGAGATATATAGGTTTAGCATTGATATAAATATAGACCACAAGATTTCATAGTTATAAATATATGTACACTACAAGTTTATAAAAGTATTCTATAAGTTGTTGAGCGCTTCGGTAACCATACTTAACCATTAATGTAGCATATTCCCTTTATTATGAAATCTCCCTACACTGTACCAAGTGTAGTAAAAACGAAGTACTATGCAACCGTTTACGATACTAGAGCGACTAGCCCGGTTGGGGTTGTCAAACCCGATAAATCTATCAATAGGATTCGCGCTTACATGTTCTTACAACATGTAAATATTAGTTACCAAGCTATTAGGGAAGATATGCAAGGTGGTACAACTCAACGTAGAATATATTTTAAGTACTTGTGTCCATAATATAAAATGCATGTATTCTCACCCCAAAATATTTTAGAGTTTAAAAATGGGACTATATACTCACGGTAGTAAAAGTATATTAATAATAAGTTTTCAAATTATTAAAAATATGGCCGTCGTCCTTGGATTCACAAACCTGTAACAAATATATATGTATATCAAAATGTAATACAACTATTATTCATATCATATCTTCGATCACATGCGATTGTTTAAGTTCATATTTTTAATCACGTGTGATTGTTTAAGTTTTGTTTTCAATCACGTGTGATTGTTTAAGTTGTCAAGTTAGCAGTCCAACGTTAGTAGTCCACAATTAGTAGTCCGCAGTTAGTAGTCCACAGTTAGTAGTCCGTAGTTAGTAGTCCACATTTAGTAGTTGTAACGAGCCTGGTTTTTCCGCTAATATATTGAAGATTAATATTTACATAATTAAATGTTTCCAACATGATAAGCAATCAAACTTGTCAAGATATATATATTTGGAATGGATTTTATGCAAATGTTTGACCACCCAGTCTGTCTGACGATTCACGAACATCATAATTTGAAATAATTATATAATGATGTATATATGGATATATATATATACTTATGATTTGTTAAAATGATATTTAAGTATCTCATCTCATTATATATAATAACAATTGGTTATATACATAAAATGAGATTACTAACTTAAAGACTTCAAGACTATATACATATATATAACGATTAACGTTGTAATAAATTCTAAATTAAAATGTATGTATATGTATTGTATTAATATGTATTAATACACTTTTGAAAGACTTAATAATATATATCAATATATTTATACTCATTTTCTCATTCAATTTTATCAAGAATCCTATTCGTATTCATACGGTATTTATACCCGTATAATACCCAGCTTCTATACGTATTTACTATAGGTATATACATACCAAATCATTGATCTTAGTAGCCCTCAATCAGTTGTGAGACATGTATAAACATGATGTAGACTTGTGGGAACCATGGCTTGGAAACTAGTATGACTAAATGCATAAAATTACAAACCATGGAGCCATGTTGTTGTCCCCATTTTGATGCCAACATGTAGGATAAATAACCATCCATTTCATTCCAATTAACTACATCATTTTACTCTCTAAACACATACTCAAACACTCTCTCAAACCTCCATTCAATTCAGCAAGTATTGGTCTCATAATCCAAGTTATAATCATCATAACAAAGCTTGATCAAGAACACTTCAAGAATTCCAAGCCATCAAGGGTATCTTTGAACTCAAGATATTCTCCTTATTTCTCCAGCAACTTTACTCATTTGATTTGAGGTAGAAACCTTATTCATAATCTTATTCGATTCGTATTCATATAGCTATCTTATTTTGAGTTATAACTAATAACAACAAGAACATAGTTTAGATTATTTCTAAACTTGTTTGCAAATAAACTTAATCCTTCTAACTTTACTTTTAAAAAACTTCAACACATGTATTATGACAGTATGTCAAGCTAACATAAGGATATAAAACTTGTAAACACGAAGAACACCTTAAAATCGAATATACGCCGTCTTAGTCGAACGGGCGCTGTTTTGGGTTTAATTTTAAAAACCTATCTTAAACTTTGAATTAAAAGATTTCCTTTGGTGAAAAATCTTATTTTATATGGATATGAAATATATCCAAAATCCATGGTTAAACTCAAAGTGGAAGCATGTTTTTCAAAAGGGTCATCAAGATGTCGTTCTTACGACGTATATCACTATCTTCTCTTATTTGACACCTAAGCTTTATTTTTGACTATAAACCTATACTTTTTCTGTTAATATTAATAATGTTGAGTTCGATACAAAACCATGGCAACTCGAATCACTCAAAACGGATTTGTAACGAAGAAATTATGGGTAAAACAAAATTGGATATTTTTCTTAATTTTTAGCTACAGACATGATTTATAAAAATGGATGCTAACCTTATCCTAGCTAACTTACCTTGTATCCTACAGGTATTTATACATGTCTTATTCCCGAACTTATGGAAATACAATTTATAATAGTCGTGATTAAGTTCTACGACAATATATTATAGTCTTAATAAAGATCGTAAGGCACCATATATATATATATATATATATATATATATATATATATATATATATGACTTGATCACCGTGGATCCGTATACAGTGTTTTGACATATCATTTTGATTTCTTCTATATATATTATTGGAACGAACTATAAGACACCATTGGCAGTAATTTCGAGTTGGCTGTGGGTCGAAGTGGATTCCAAAATATTATATACTTTGAGTTGTGATCGAGCCTGAGACATGTATACAATGGGTCGCGGATTGCTTCAGACAATATACATATTATGTGTCTTATTATATTAAGACAATATATTATAGTGTTAGTGAATCCTAACATAATATACACATTTATATTTATATATATATTTATACTGTTGGACTATTGAACTATTGGACTACGAACGTTGGACTACTAACAATGGACAATTAAAATTATCACAAGTATCATAAGTATGGAATATTAATTATACATATATATATATCTTAACACAAGAATATTATTATTCGGTTCGTGAATTTTTCAAAAGGCCAAGTCTTATCACCATCTATTCGGAAATCATCACAAGTGAGTTATAGTCCCATTTTTACAATCTAAATTATTTTGGGATGAGAATACATGCAAATTTATAAATGTTTTACAAAATAAGCACAAGTTCATGAAACTACATTCTACGACTGTTTTGTTATACCGAATATCTGTACTTATTATTATTATGCTTGGTATCCTAAGAATTAGTAAAAAACACTAATTGACGCGAATCCTAAAGGTAGATCTACGGGCACCAACCACCCTCATTTTCGAATAGTGAAAATGCTTTAGTACTTCGAATGGTTTTTGTCATACATTTGAATAGTGGAATGTATGATGCCAGATATCTTAAGCACTCTATGTTAAGGTCGGTTACCAGGCGACTCATCGTATGAATGATTTTTGCAGTTGTAATGATCCTGTGCATTTAATTAAATGAAATCTTGTGGCTTATTAAATGTTATGATTGTTATATAGAAATTAAACCTATGACTCACCAACATTTTTGTTGACGTTTTAAGCATGTTTATTCTCAGGTGAATATTAAAAATGCTTCCGCTGTCGTATGCCAACCCAAGGTCAAGATTTGGAGTCGGCATAATTGTTTATATTGTTTAAACTTGCATTCGGAGTATTTGTTGTAATATATTTGATCATAATGTAATGAGTTGTGTAAAAACTTATTTATTTGAGGAGATTGTCTTTGATAGACAATCTAAATTATGTCATCAAGACCTTTATTCAATAACAAAGGTTATGATTGTTTTTAAAAACGAATGCAAGATTTGAAAAACGTCTCATATAGAGGTCAAAACCTCGCAAAGAAACCAATTAATATGAAACATTTATAATTAATATGAACGGGGCATTTCAGTTGGTATCCGGGCGTTGGTCTTTGAGAAACAGAAAATTTTTCATTAGTGTGTCTAACTGATTTTTGATACATTAGTGAGTCTGAACTTCGACCGTAATTATTTTAAAATTGATTGCTTAATATAATTGTTGGAAACATAAGATTATTAACATATAAATATTATAAGATATATGATTCTCTTAACGTGCCTGCTATTATGTGATAGATGACTTCATCCGATCATATAAGCATCTCTAGTGATTCAGATTTCATTTACTTATCAAGTGATTCGGAGGCTGAGTCAAAGCATACGACTTATGAACCAACAGAAAAGTTAACTTTTGGTGCTACCATTAAAGTGGAAAATTATTGGAAAAATTGGGAAGATTCACAATTGCCAGTAGAGATTCCAGAAGAAGATCCAGAAGAAGATCCCGAAGAGGAACCCGAAGAAGAGGATCCTGAAGAAGTTGTGGAAATTACCAAACCACAACGTGATTTGGGAAAATCTTTGGCTGTTATACCCGATCCCAAACCCGATGAACCTATTATGACCAAAAATGTTTGTGATCATCCACCTGAACCACCTAAGAGACCAGTTTATAAAATGACCGCTCGTATAATGACTGTTGGTTTTGCTCCCAAACAATTAGCCGAAAGAACCAATTGGGAGGAATTGGAAAAAGAACAATCCAAAAAAAAATCCAAACGTTTGGCCGAGAAAGAAACAACGTCAACATCTAAGAAATCTCGCCGTTCTTGAACCATCGGCAGCTATCCTGTATTCCATGCATTGTACAATATGTATTATATTGTGTGTTTAAGTTTGTAAGAAAATCCGCAATGTAATTTTCCTTATGATTGTATAATAATAAGAATAAGCATGGAAGGTTTATTATTATTATTACAACTTATTATTACGTAGTAACGTAATAACTTACCATAGTTTTTCAAATTAGAATTTTAGTAGTTAATTTGTGTGTTAGCTGCTAAGTATGAACATTATTATAGTTATAAAACGCTAATATGAAGAAAAGGCTTTTATAATAATAAGTTCATATTAAGCTACAAAATACTTTTTGGCTACTTCTAAAATTCTATATGATTAACTCAGTCGGCTATTTTTGAAGGGAATGGCTCCTCCAGCTACTAGATAACAACAATTGAACACAGAAGAACTTCAAGCTTTTGCTGAAAATATGGCTGTAGTGGTGAATGCAATGAACAACAATAACCAATCGGGTTCCAGCAGTGGAGGAAACAATGGCAACCGGGTAGGATGTTCCTACAAAGCTTTTATGGCCTACAAACCCAATGAGTTTGAAGGAACTGAAGGACCCGTTGGACTAAAGCGGTGGACAGAGAAGGTTGAAGCCGTGTTCGTAATCAGCAACTGCGCAGAAGAGGATAAAGTTAAGTATGCCACACATACTTTCAGGGGTACTGCTTTGACATAGTGGAATACCTACATGGATTACGTAGGACAGAATACCGCCTACGCACTTTCATGGTCCGCTTTCAAGCACATGATGACGGAAGAGTACCGTCCCAGAACCGAAATCAACAAGCTCAAGGCAGAGCTTAAAGCGCTGACAACCCAAGGGTTAGATGTCACTATCTACGAGCGACGTTTCAATGAACTGGCTTTAATGTGTCCTGGAGCATTTGAGGACGAAGAAGCAAAAATTGAAGCATTCATAAAAGGGTTGCCGGAACGAATCCAAGAGCATGTAGGTGCTAACGACCCTGCAACAATGCAGAAAGCGAGCCGTATAGCCCACAAATTGATAGGCTAAATTACAGGAATGATAAAGAAAGAAGCGGTCGAGGAGGCCATAATGAAACAGGGAAAAAGAAAGTGGGAGGAAAGAGTGATCAGGGTCACCAGTACAACAACAACAATCAAAACAACAACTACAACAACAATCGCAACCACCCCAACAACAACAATAATCGCAACAACAACTGCAACAATAACCGCAACAACCATCCCAATAATAATAACAACAACAACAATCCCAATCACAACAATAACAACAACAAACGACTCAACAACAATAACCCTAACAACAACAACAACAACAACAACAACAACGACAACAAAAGGTAAAGAACTATATGCCCCAGGTGTGATACATTTCATCCGAAATGGTTTTGTAGAGAATTATGTACCAAGTATAATAGGAATGGCCATATTGCGGCCAAGTGTGAAGTCTACGGACTAAATAGAAACAAAGGAGTAAATAATGCCGGAACAAATAATAACGGCGTTGTTTTCTATGGATGTGGAAAACCGAGCCATACCATAAACCAGTGCAGGAATGGAAATAGGCAAGGCCGTGGGAGAGCCTTCAACATTAATGGGGAGAAAGCACAGGAAGACCCGGAGCTTGTTACGGGTACGTTTCTTATCAACAATACACCTGCTTATGTTTTATTTGATTCGGGTGCCGATAGAAGTTATATGAGTAGAGAATTTTGTGCCAAATTAAATTGCCCGTTAACGCCTTTGGATAAAAAGTGTATAGTTGAAGTAGCAAACGGTAAACTAATTAAGGTTGATAAAATTTGCCGAAATCGAAAAATTAGTTTAGTTATCTAAATGTTTGCAATTGATTTAATACCGGTGGAATTGGGAAGCTTCGACGTAATTATTGGAATGGACTGGATGTCCAAGGTGAAAGCCGAAGTTGTTTCTCATGAGAAGGCGATTCGCATTCCGAGAGAAAACGGGTTACCCTTAATGGTGTACGGAGAAAAGGGTAATGCCAAATTAAATCTTATTAGTAGTTTGAAGGCCCGCAAACTAATAAGAAAAGGTTGCTATGCCATACTAGCACACGTCGAGAAAGTTGAAAAAGAAGAAAAGAAAATCGATGACGTTCCTGTTGCAAGAGAATTTCCTGAGGTGTTTCCGGACGAATTACCAGGACTACCTCCACACCGATCCGTTGAATTCCAAATAGATCTTGTACCAGAAGCCGCACCAATAGGTCGTGCTCCATATAGACTTGCGCCCAACGAAATGAAAGAATTACAAAGTTAGCAACAAGAATTATTAGAACGTGGTTTTATCCGACCGAGTACGTCACCATGGGGAGCTCCAATTTTGTTCGTTAAAAAAAAGATGGGTCTTTTTGCATGTGTATCGATTACCGTGAGCTGAACAAAGTAACCATCAAAAACCGATACCCTTTACCCCGAATCGACGTTCTATTTGATCAACTCCAAGGTTCGAGCGTATACTATAAAATCGACTTAAGGTCGGGTTATCATCAACTGAGGGTTAAAGAAACCGATATACTGAAAACAGCCTTCAGAACTCGTTATGGCCACTACGAATTCATGGTTATGCCATTCGGTTTAACCAATGCACCCGCAGTTTTCATGGACCTCATGCACCGAGTATGTAGTCCATATTTAGATAAGTTTGTTATTGTCTTTATTAATGACATCCTTATCTATTCAAAGAATAACCAAGAACACGAACAACACTTGAGACTTGTGATAGAGCTGTTAAGAAAAGAACAACTTTATGCTAAGTTCTCTAAATGTGATTTTTGGTTAAATGAAGTACAATTTCTTGGCCACGTAGTCAGTAGTAATGGAATCAAAGTTGATCCCGCCAAGATTGAAGCCATCAAAAATTGGGAGACCCCGAAAACTCCAACGCAAATACGTCAATTTTTGGGTTTAACCGGTTATTATAGGAGATTTATTCAAGATTTCTCCCGAGTAGCCAAACCTTTAACCGCATTGACACATAAGGGGAAGAAGTATGAATGGACTTCCGAACAAGAGGGTGCCTTCTAATTGTTGAAAAAGAAGTTGACTACGGCACCTATTTTATCGTTACCTAACGGAATGGAAGATTTTATTATCTACTGCGACGCATCAAGAATGGGTTTTGGGTGTGTTCTTATGCAACGGAAGAAGGTGATTGCATATGCTTCTCGACAACTCAAAATTCATGAACAAAACTACACCACATACGATCTGGAATTGGGCGCGGTTGTTTTTGCATTAAAGATGTGGAGACATTATCTATATGGGGTAAAGTTCATCATATACACTGACCACAAAAGTCTACAACATATTTTAAATCAAAAGCAACTAAATATGAGGCAGCGTAGGTGGGTTGAGCTGCTAAATGATTATGATTGTGAAATCTGTTACCACCCGGGGAAAGCAAATGTGGTAGCCGATGCCTTGAGTCGAAAGGAAAGAGAACCTATTCGAGTAAAAGCTATAAACATGATTATTCATACTAATCTTACTACTCGAATAAAAGAGGCACAACATGAGGTTTTGAAGGAAGGAATTTTTGGAAGGGAAATACCCAAAGGATTAGAAAAACAGCTTAATATTCGGGAAGACGGAACCAGGTATTTAGCTAAAAGAATTTGGGTACCAAGGAATGGGGATTTGAGGAAAGTGGTATTAGATGAAGCACATAAATCCAGATATTCAATACATCCCGAAGCGGGAAAAATGTACCAAGACCTCAAGAGAAACTTTTGGTGGCCAGGAATGAAGGCCGATATAGCCATATATGTAGGAGCATGTTTGACTTGTTCTAAAGTCAAAGCTGAGCATCAGAAACCATCGGGTCTACTCCAACAACCTGAAATCCCATAATGGAAATGGGAAAACATTACCATGGATTTCATTGCTAAGTTACCGAGAACCGCAGGTGGTTAAGATATGATTTGGGCAATAGTTGACCGTCTTACTAAGTCAGCACACTTTCTGCCAATAAAAGAAGAGGATGGTATATAGAAATTAGCACGATTATATCTGAAAGAAGTTGTTTCTAGACATTGTATACCAATCTCTATTATCTCTGATCGTGATAGCAGATTTACTTCTAGATTCTGGCAGGCATTACACAAAGCGTTGAGAACTCGTCTAGATTTAAGTACTGTCTATCATCCATAAACTAATGGGCAGAGTGAAAGGACGATTCAGATACTCGAAGACATGCTACGAGCATGTGTTATTGATTTTGGAAGCAGTTGGGATCGACATCTACCATTACCTGAGTTTTCCTACAACAACAGCTATCATTTTAGTATTGAGGCGGCACCATTCGAGGAACTTTATGGGAGGAAGTGTAGGTCTCCGATTTGTTAGAGTGATGTGGGGGAAAAACAGATTACAGGTCCGGATATTATCCAGGAATCTACCGACAAGGTCATTCAGATTCAGCAACGATTGAAAATAGCCCGGAGTCGGTAAAAGAGCTACGCGGATGTTAGAAGGAGACCTTTAGAGTTTGAGGAGGGTGATATGGTTATGCTTAAGGTATCACCTTAGAAAGGTGTTATTCATTTTGGAAAGCGAGGGAAATTGAGCCCAAGATACATTGGGCCATTCAAGATCGAAAAACGCATTGGGCTGGTGGCCTATCGACGATTCACGAACATCATAACTTGAAATAATTATATAATGATGTATATATGGATATATATATACTTATGATTTGTTAAAATGATATTTAAGTATCTCATTATATATAATTACAATTGGTTATATACATAAAATGAGATTACTAACTTAAAGACTTCAAGACTATATACATATATATAACGATTAACGTTGTAATGACTTCTAAATTAAAATGTATGTATATGTATTGTATTAATATGTATTAATACACTTTTGAAAGACTTAATAATATATATCAATATATTTATACTCAATAAAGATAGCTATACTCATTTTCTCATTCAATTTTATCAAGAATCCTATTCGTATTCATATGGTATTTATACCCGTATAATACCCAGCTTCTATACGTATTTACTATAGGTATATACATACTAAATCATTGATCTTAGCAGCCCTCAATCAGTTGTGACATGTATAAACATGATGTAGACTTGTGGGAACCATGGCTTGGAAACTAGTATGACTAAATGCATAAAATTACAAACCATGGAGCCATGTTGTTGTCCCCATTTTGATGCCAATATGTAGGATAAATAACCATCCATTTCATTTTAATTAAATACATAATTTTACTCTCTAAAAACATACTCAAACACTCTCTTAAACCTCCATTCAATTCAGCAAGTATTGGTCTCATAATCCAAGTTATAATCATCATAACAAAGCTTGATCAAGAACACTTCAAGAATTCCAAGCCATCAAGGGTATCTTTGAACTCAAGATATTCTCCTTATTTCTTCAGAAACTTTACTCATTTGATTTGAGGTAGTAACCTTATTCATAATCTTATTCGATTCGTATTCATATAGCTATCTTATTTTGAGTTATAACTAATAACAACAAGAACATAGTTTAGATTATTTCTAAACTTGTTTGCAAATAAACTTAATCCTTCTAACTTAACTTTTAAAATACTTCAACACATGTATTATGACAGTATGTCAAGCTAACATAAGGATATAAAACTTGTAAACACGAAGAACACCTTAAAATCGAATATACGCCAGCTTAGTCGAACGGGGGCTGTTTTGGGTTTAATTTTAAAAACCTATCTTAAACTTTGAATTAAAAGATTTCCTTTGGTGAAAAATCTTATTTTATATGGATATGAAATATATCCAAAATCCATGGTTAAAATCAAAGTGAAAGTATGTTTTTCAAAAGGGTCATCAAGATGTCGTTCTTACGACGGATATGACTATCTTCTCTTATTTGACACCTAAGCTGTATTTTTGACTATAAACCTATACTTTTTCTGTTAATATTAATAATATTGAGTTCGATATGAAACCATGGCAACTCGAATCACTCAAAACGGATTTGTAATGAAGAAATTATGGGTAAAACAAAATAGGATATTTTTCTTAACTTTTAGCTACGGACATGATTTATAAAAATGGATGCTAACCTTATCCTAGCTAACTTACCTTGTATCCTACATGTATTTATACATGTCTTGTTCCCGAACTTATGAAAATACAATTTATAATAGTCATGATTAAGTTCTACGACAATATATTATAGTCTTAATAAAGATCGTAAGGCACCATATATATATATGACTTGATCACCGTGGACTCGTATACAAAGTTTTGACATATCATTTTGACTTCTTCTATATATATATTATTGGAACGAACTATTAGACACCATTGGCAGTAATCTCGAGTTAGCTGTGGGTCAAAGTGGATTCCAAAATATTATATACTTTGAGTTGTGATCGAGCCTGAGACATGTATACAATGGGTCGCGGATTGCTTCAGAAAATATACATATTATGTGTCTTATTATATTTAGACAATATATTATAGTGTTAGTGAATTCTAACACAATATATGCATTTATATTTATATATATATTTATACTGTTGGACTATTGAACTACGAACGTTGGACTACAAACAATGGACAATTAAAATTATCACAAGTATCATAAGTATGGAATATTAATTTTATATATATATATATATATATATATATATATATATATATATATATATATATATATATATATATATATATCTTGACACAAGAATATTATTATTAGGTTCGTGAATTTTTCAAAAGGCCAAGTCTTATCACCATCTATTCGGAAATCATCACAAGTGAGTTATAGTCCCATTTTTACTATTTAAATTATTTTGGGATGAGAATACATGCAAAATTTATAAATGTTTTACAAAATAAGCACAAGTTCATGGAACTACATTCTACGATTGAATTGTTATACTGGATATCTGAACTTATTATTATTATGCTTGGTAACCTAAGAATTAGTGAAAAACACTAATTGACGCGAATCTTAAAGGTAGATCTATGGGCACCAACCACCCCCATTTTTGAATAGTGGAAATGCTTTAGTACTTCGAAGGGTTCTTGTCATACATTTGAATAGTGGAATGTATGATGCCTGATATCTTAAGCGCTCTATGTTAAGGTCGGTTACCAGGCGACTCATCGTATGAATGATTTTTGCAGTTGTAATGATCCTGCGCATTTAATTAAATGAAATCTTGTGGCTTATTAAATGTTATGATTATTATATAGAAATTAAACCTATGACTCACCAATATTTTGGTTGACGTTTTAAGCATGTTTATTCTCAGGTGAATATTAAAAACGCTTCCGCTGTCGTATGCCAACCCAAGGTCAAGATTTGGAGTCGGCATAATTGTTTATATTGTTTAAACTTGCTTTCGGAGTATTTGTTGTAATATATTTGATCATATTGTAATGGGTTGTGTAAAAACTTATTTATTTGAGGAGATTGTCTTTGATAGACAATCTAAATTATGTCATTAAGACCTTTATTCAATAATAAAGGTTATGGTTGTTTTTAAAAACGAATGCAAGATTTGAAAAACGTCTCATATAGAGGTCAAAACCTCGCAATGAAACCAATTAATATGAAACGTTTATAATTAATATGAACGGGGCATTTCAGTAGTCCACAATTAGTAGTACATAGTATACACGTGTTGTATAAGACTCAATCATGACCCAAAATACCGCTATTGTAGTTACACGTATTGTGTATGTGGTGTCTTTTCATTTATCTGACGTATTGTGTAACCATGACATGTTAGAATACATGTATAATACAAGAAAAGCTAGCTAGGATATGGTTAGTATAGATTTTATTGAATTAATCCCGTAATCAAATTATTCATTTCTAACCAATATTGTTTTGCCCATAATTTCTTCGTTATAAATCCGTTTTGAGTGAATCAAACTGCCATGGTTTCATAACGAACTGTAATTTGTGAAAATAAAATGAAAAAGTGGTGGTTTATAGTCGGAGTTACAAGTTATAATCCATATTTGAAAGAGGTAGTCATTTCCGTCGAAAGAACGACATCTTGATGACCATTTTGAAAAACATACTTCAATTTTGAGTTTAACCATGATTATTGTATATAGTATCATGTTCATATGAAATATGATTTTCCCAGAAGAACAACTTTTAAATCAAACATTATGATAGTTTTTAATTATCCAACCCAAAACAGCCCCCGATTTTACTACGACGGCGTATGTCCAGTTTTACGGTGTTCTTCGTGTTTCCAAGTTTTAACTCATTAAGTTAGTATATCATATAGATATAAAACATGTGTTAAGTTGTTTTTAAAAGTAAAGTTAGAAGGATTAACTTTGTTTGCGAACAAGTTTAGAATTAACTAAACTATGTTCTAGTTTATAAACTCTTATATAGATAGCTATAGACATATGAATTGAACAAGAGTTGAAGTAGAGTTTTTACCTCAAGTTTAGAATGTAAAGTTGCTGGAAAAAAAGTAGTAGAACAAAACTTGAGAGAGTTCTTGCAAGTGTGTGTGAAAATTGGAAGTAAAATTTGGAAAATGAATGTGTAAAAATGAGTTAGAAATGGTGCTTATTTATAGGCTTAAAAATTTGGTTTTTAGTGAAAATACCTAAGATAAGTTAAAATCTATTAAGTCATGGATAACATATTAAATTGATTAAATCATGGATGACATATTACACAAATAATTACAGATTTCTATTGGTATATACCAATAGTAAATACTTTTAGAAGCTGTGTATAATACGGGTAAAAAGTCCGTATGAATGCGAGTAGAATTCTTGAGGAAATTGAACGAAAATACTAGTATAGCTATCCTTTATATGTATTGGTATATTATAAAGTGTATTAAATACTTGTAAGGATGTATTTACACTCTTAATACATTATATGTAAATACATTTTAACATAAGTTAATTACGTCGTTTAAATAGTAACATATATATTGTTCAAAAACTCTTTAAATTAGTAGTATGAAAATATATATAATACTTTGTTAATATACATAATGAGATATTTAATTATCATATTTTCAAGTTAAATATATATAAATCCATATATGTACACAATAATTAAACAATTAAACAATTAAATCAAGTTATGACGTTCGTGAATCGTCAGAATAAAAGGGTGACCAAAAGCTTGTGTGAAACTCTTTCCGGAGCTTCAAGACTTATTAAAATTCATTGCTTATCAAGTTGGAATAATTAAATCATGTAAATAGTATAATCAAGTAGTCGGAAAAATTCGGGTCGTTACAGTATCTACCCGTTAAAGAAATTTCGTCCCAAAATTTGATCGAAATCGTCATGGCTGACAATAAGTATGTTTTCATGATGAATACGAGTTGAAAATTAGAGTTTTATTATCAGTGAGTAATATGGATAAAAAAATTCGATTATGTGAAGTGTATGAGTGAAGCTATCGCAAAATAGTGAAATGAGGAAAGTAAAGATTCGTCTTAACTTTTGACGTCGCCACGGTTGATTTCTGGATTAAAGAAAATCTTTGTAATCTTAATAAGATTTGATTCTTTGGTAATTAAGGAAATTATAATTTTCTTCTATTAGGTGCGTAATCTGCCTTGATTGCTATGTCTGATATTTCGCTATAAATTAACACCCCTTTGTTTCCTTATTTCTACATCTCTCATCTTCTATACTTTCTTCCTTAATTCATACTTCCAAAACATTCGTCAATATGCTCCATCCAGTTCTGATTCTTGATATACTCCTAACTTTCATATATGTCATTCTTCTTTTTCATCTACCACTGGAGGAATTTATTTACTTTTACTATTACCTTGGGGTTATAGTGTTTTTAATTCTCCCATGCCTTTACGTTGCAATACGTATTGATATGCACGGTTTGTAATTTATGTATTGTTGTCGGGATTTATATTTTCTTTTATATTTAAGAGTTCCATGCTTTTGTCTCCTCTTCCCGACTTCAAGTCAAGCGAGTAATGGTCCAGAATTCGTAGGTATGAAGTTTCGGATGAATAATACTAATGTTCTAAGAAAGAAATGGTAATAGCACGATCTGACTTGTTAAATTACGAGAAAATTACGAAAAAGATCGAATCATCAAGAAAAATATTTTCTTGATAATTCTAAAGGTTAAATAGAATAAAAAAGTTATGTAACATGGCACATGATGACGGTATGGTCTGTGAATCATCATGTTCCATTAGAAACTCAGCATGACTTACTGTAAGATAATCACGTTGATCAAGTGTCATTATATTATACTAACTCATACTTTAGTCCCCAACACTACTTCAAAAACATTCATATTTTAAATTCGATTTTTTTTTCCAGAATTTAGAAACTAAAACAGTTTCTTTTATGATATATCACAGATAGTGTGCAGAAATGAATAATTTCAGATAATAATAGTTACGAAAATATCTTCAGAAATATCGAGGATATTTATAATGAAAGATACGATGATATCTTAGAATTTCTAAGATTGAAAGGTGATGAAGAAGATTTGTCCGCAAAGGTTTAGAGTCAGGAGCAAGGTATTCGTTAATGACTTCAGCAGACACTGAATCATTTGGATTCTTTGAAGGCAGGTTTAGTCTTTGTGATTTTTCCACAGCCTCCTTCATGGTTTGCTCAATCTATTTTCCAGTTCCAAACCTTCTCTTTTCTGAGCTTTGCCAACGCACTATTCTTTATCATCAAACTTTTGGATGTTAAGGTCGTTTACAGTTTTTGCTGCTTCATCAGCATTTTTCAAAATTTCGAGAACTGATTCGTAAGTTGGGCGCTTTTAAGAATTTCAAAATGGAAGATCATAATTCTAAGAGATAATTTTTATAGGTATGCATATAACTGTTGATGTAGAAATGTTGCGAGATTTGAAATACTGATTGCTAATTCCTGGTAGTTGGTATGACAATTATTCGTACAAGATGTGGATGAGTACAAGATACAGTTTCAATGAGTATAATGATTTTTCGGAAGGTCAAAGATCAATGAAGTTGTTGGTAAGTTTACTGCTAATGTGGCGAGATATAAAAGGTTCCCCGATAACAATGATGAAGGGGTAATTGTCATAATAAGGATTATTCGAATGAAAAATTGAAGTTGATTTGCTGGAACTGTGACAAAACTGTCTACTTTTGAAAAGGGATTGAAAAGTTATTTTGGTAATAAATGCCAAAGGATCTGACACAGATATGTGTTAAACTTCTACTTGGGTTCCGGGAGTTTTCCAGGTGTATGACTGTATGCATAAGTTCTTCTTTTCATAGATAACGTGTGGTTGGATCATCTTCTCGATTGTTTCTTAATTGAGGTGTTTTCAAGACTCATGAAGGGTTTAAACGCAGATTGTAATCATCAATATACATATGATGTTTTTAGAGTTTTGGACTACATGAATATTTTTCTGAGTTTTATGAATAGAAGTGATGTTCTATCACAGTTTTAAAGTCAAAGTATATCTTTGAAAACTGTAGGGATCTAAGAGTGATGTCTTCTGTTAAATCTTGACTTAAATTTTGATTTGTCAAAATCAGAATATGTAATCAAATTTGGATGAGAATGGTTGTTTTGATTTCTATAAAAGAATGTATATCGTTGTGAAAGTATTGAGTATAGTTGATGATTTGCTGAATCAGAATCGAAGAATGTAACATATTAATTGTGAATTTATATATCTCTCGGGTATTACCTACCCGTTAAAAGTTTCACAAGTAATATTTTGTACAAGAGAACTTTTATTACAGCCTTTATGAATATATATATATATATATATATATATATATATATATATATATATATATATATATATATATATATATATGTATATTTTCTACAGATGTAACATAGATTTAATGAGTTAATATAATATTAAACTCATTTAATTTTTGGCTGGAACTAGGAATGAATAATCTCTAAAACATTAGAGATTACATAATCTTAGCGGAGTATTTCACTAATGTAGTCAATACTTCATTATTTATTCTTATTGACATTTCTTCGGTGAATGATGTTGATGTTTGTGGAGTTCTTGTGAATTTCGTAAAGCACGAATGATGTTTTCCAGAAAGTTTCGAGTACATCGAAGATGAAAGTGTAAAATCAAACATGTAATTGAATAATACACTTGGTTTATTATGGAATTCATTGAATTGAAACAGAGATTGTAGTTAACGATGGTTAAGTTGTTAACGACGGATGTACATCATAGCATATTAATATGAATTTAACCGAGTAGTATCTACCCTTTTTCAATTCATACATAATAGCTTAGTACGAAAAGATTTATTTTGATCTCAAAATTCATATATATATAAAATATACATATAATTTCTTCAGGGGGAATGAGTTAATACTTCATAACTCATTGATACAATATACGCGTTGTTGATTTGTGATTAAGTTGATGATTATGGAATTGGCGGAGGTTGTAGTGCTACAGGTTTTGCTGGTGTTGGTGATACTGATGGTGATGCTGGTGGTACTACCGGTGGTGCTTGTATAACAAGTCTTGCTTATAAACTACGCACCATTCTTGTCAGGGTTTCTACTCTTCCTTCTATCATTTAGGTCCACTCATCTGATTTATGGTTAAGGCTAGAATAGATAATCTCTAAGACTTTAGAGATTATATAATCACCGCAGAATGTTTCTCCAATGAAGTTATGAATCAATACTTCATCGATTATTGTTGTTGGTACTCCTTGGTATCTACGGTGCGTATGACGTTGATGCTCGAGGTATAGATTGTGACGTTGAGATGTGGGATGTGGATGTTGTTGTTGATGGTGGTAATGGTACTGTTGATGTTGCTGATGGTGGTACTGTTGATGCCGGTGATGCGGCTGGTGCTTGTAACCTTTGCACCATATTTTCCAAAGCCACTACCCGAGTGCGAAGCTCGTTGACTTTTTCTATTACACCGGGATGATTGTCGGTTCGGACGAGCGGATGAATAAGATCTAGAATTTGAGATAGTATATAATCATGACGAGATACTCTGGAAATAAGAGAGAAAATGGTGTTTCAGACAGGTTCGCCAGTAAGAGCTTCTGGTTCTGATAATGCTAAAAACGAACACATATTTCATAGCATTATCCCTCAAGAAAGACAAGCTTTTAGTTGCAGTTGTCCTATTTACAAAGAATATTCGTTTAAATATTAAAAGGTGAAGACAAAAGGCAGATTCGATGAATTGAAGACACAAACGACCAAAAAGCTCAAAAGTACAAAGTACAATCAAAGTGGTTCCAATTATTGATGAGAAACGTCTCAAAATTACAAGAGTACAAGCCGCAAAACGCAAAGTACAAGATATTAAATTATACGAAAGGACGTTCGAATATCCAAAACAGAGACATGAACCAGCTTTCAACGTACGACGCAACGGACCGAAAGTTACAAATTAATTATGTATATAAATATAATATAATATATAATTAATTATATAAATTATATATTTATATTATATTTATATAATAAAATCCGTCGGCAAGCTAGGTGCCAAACTTATGTTAGCTGGAATCAGGGGCTCCGCACTCGCGGAGCTTTGAAGACAAAAACCTCCGCACTCGCGGAGGTCAAACAGTATTACGTGGGCCTATAAAAGGCCGAGCATTCGGCCGATTTTTAGACATCTTTTTCTCCTCATTCATCAACGTATATGTATATATATTTATATTTTAATTTTAATTTTAATTTTAATTTTAATTTCTAATAATAAGGGTATGTTAGCAAATGTTGTAAGGGTGTAAGTCGAAATTCTGTCCGTGTAACGCTACGCTATTTTTAATCATTGTAAGTTATGTTCAACCTTTTTACATTAATGTCTCGTAGCTAAGTTATTATTATGCTTATTTAATACCGAAGTAATCATGATGTTGGGCTAAAAATATTAAAATTGGGTAATTGGGCTTTGCACCATAATTGGGGTTTGGACAAAAGAACGACACTTGTGGAAATTAGACTATGGGCTATTAATGGGCTTTATACTTGTTTAACTAAATGATTGTTTGTTAATTTTAATATAAAGATTTACAATTGGACGTCCCTATAAATAACCATATACACTCGATCGGACACGATGGGCGGGTTATTTATATGTACGAATAATCGTTCATTTAACCGGACACGGGAATGGATTAATAGTCTATGGAATTATTAAAACAGGGGTGAAATTATGTACAAGGACACTTGGCATAATTGATAACAAAGTATTAAAACCTTGGGTTACATGCAGTCGATATCCTGGTGTAATTATTAAACAAAGTATTAAAACCTTGTTACAGTTTAACTCCCCAATTAGTTGGAATATTTGACTTCAGGTATAAGGATAATTTGACGAAGACACTCGCACTTTATATTTATGACTGATGGATTGTTATGGACAAAAACCAAACGGACATATTGAATAATCCAGGACAAAGAACAATTAACTCATGGGAATAAACTAAAATCAACACGTCAAACATCATGATTACGGAAGTTTAAATAAGCATAATTTCTTTATTTTCATATTTAATTGCACTTCTAATTATTGCACTTTTTGTTATTGTATTTAATTGCACTTTTATTTATTGTCATTGTATTTAATTGCACTTTTAATTATCATACTTTTTAAATTTCGTAATTTTATTTTATCGCACTTTTATTTATTACAATTTCATTATCGTTATTTACTTTACGCTTTAAATTAAGTCTTTTATTTATTTAATATTTTACATTAGGTTTTAACTGCGAATAAAGTTTTAAAATCGACAAACCGGTCATTAAACGGTAAAACCCCCTTTTTATAATAATAATATTACTTATATATATATTTGTATTTTTATAAATTAAAACTAATATAGCGTTAAGTTTGTTTAAAAGATTTCCCTGTGGAACGAACCGGACTTACTAAAAACTACACTACTGCACGATTAGGTACACTGCCTATAAGTGTTGTAGCAAGGTTTAGGATATCCATTCTATAAATAAATAAATATCTTGTGTAAAATTGTATCGTATTTAATAGTATTTCCTAGTAAAAATAAAGCTATTTCATATACACCTCGCATAACATCAAGTTTTTGGCACCGCTACCGGGGAACTTAAACGCCGAAAGCGCAACGCTAATGATATAAAAATAATAATAATAATAATAATATAATTTTGTAAAAGTTTTATTTAAGTCCTTCGTATAAAAATATAAGTTTTTTTTTTAAAATATAAAAATATAAAAAGAGTTTGTTAAAAAATATATAAAGTTTAAAAAAAAAGTATTTTTACTTTTGAGTTTAAAAATAAGTATTTTATTGTTTTATAAAAATATTTAGTTATATTTATATTTTATATATATTTGATAAAACAGAAAAACATAAAAAAAATAAAAATAAAAAAACTGAACCTGTGCAAAAACGAACCCCTTTTCAGCCTAAATTTGACCCTCCGCGACTCGCGGAGCTTTTGAACTGGACCTAACCGCACTCGTGGAGGTCAATCTGACAGGTCAACCTAGGACTGCAATTAATACGAAATTAGGGTTTAATTAATTTAATTATTTAGTTTTTAGGGTTTTATTTAATTAATTAGTTTAGTTATTTATTTAATTTGTATTATTAATTTATAATTAGTTTAATTAATTTATAAAAATAATAGTTTTATTAAATAAATAATATAAAAATAATATTTTTATAAAAATGTACTTTTTACAACTTTAAGTATATTTTTATATTTTGTATTTTTTTTTATTCGTTTTAGCGTAATATTTGTATTTTTCGCTCGTATTTAGTTTTAAATCATAGTATTTGCCATAGTTATTTTTATTTCTAGATTTTTAGGCTTTGCCGTAAAATCCCTTAAGTGCTTTTTCTTTAGACTAAGATTTAGGTGCTTTAGAATTTTGCGACGCTGTTCTAAGTTTTTAGTACCTTTTTAAGATATTGCCATTTGGGATATAGAATTCCTTGTAAGCTTTAATATTTTTAGACGCAACTTTTAATTCTTAGTTTTTAGTTCTTTTTTAAGTTTCGACGCGCTACTTTCTTATTTTTATTTTTCGACGCCTTTTATTTTTCAATCTTTTATTTTTTGACGTTTTTCGACGCGCTCTTTTTCTTTCTTATTTCTCGACATTCTAGTTTTTAGGACTTAGAATTTTCTCTATTTCTTATCTAAATTTCTTAAATTTCAACGAAAAATTATTTTAAGCGGTTAATTGATAGACATCAAAATTATCTGGTTCGTAGTAATAGTTGGATTTGTACGTGGACCGGGTTATTGGAGCCAAACAGTACTCAATTATATTGAGACCAAACGAATCCTGCCCCTCTGCTGTATCTTTTGGATATTCGAAATGTGGGCAAAATCAGAAAAGTCTATTAATTGAATAACTTATATAATTTTTCTTCCTTTTTAAAAACTAATAGGATATTCAGTGAATGCACCGAGCAAAACGTTCACCACCTTTTGTACGTTCACCACCTGTAACTCGATCAAGATATCTAGCTAATATTACCGCCGTTGATTTTTCTTTAGAATCGTCATCCAGTCGACCAAGTACTCCAATTCAAATTTCCGATAATCCATTTTTTGAACCCGACCTCACAATTGAGAATCCGAAGAATATTCAGGGACAATTCATAGATCCTGAACCATTAATTTTTCCTCCGGAACCACCAATCATTCAAACAGAGATTGTTGAGGAACCAACCATTAAATCAGAATCCTTTAGTGATTCAGATTCAACAAATTCATTCATGGAAAATCTGGAACCTTTAAGTATGGAAGACCGAATGAGAGCTAAACGCACTGGCCAAGGTCACGCAATTACTCATCCAGATATTAATGCGCCAGATTATGAAATCAAAGGACAAATTCTACATATGGTGACTAATCAATGCCAATTTAGTGGTGCGCCGAAGGAAGATCCAAACGAACATCTTCGTAGCTTTAATAGGATCTGTACTTTATTTAAAATAAGAGAAGTGGAGGATGAACAGATATATCTCATGTTATTTCCCTGGACTTTAAAAGGAGAAGCCAAAGATTGGTTAGAATCGTTACCTGAAGGGGCGATTGATACATGGGACGTTTTAGTTGAAAAATTTCTTAAACAATTCTTTCCGGCATCTAAAGCCGTAAGACTTCAAGGAGAAATTGTTACGTTCACACAGAAGCCAAATGAAACTCTATATGAGGCATGGACAAGATTTGGTAAATTATTAAGAGGATGTCCGCAACATGGTTTAGATACCTGTCAAATAGTACAAATATTCTACCAAGGATGCGACATCACTACAAGGAAAGACATAGATATAGCAGCTGGTGGTTCTATTATGAAGAAAACAAAAATTGATGCTTACAAAATTATTGATAACACTGCTTCCCACTCACATGAGTGGCACCAAGAAAAAGATATCGTTAGATCATCTAAAGCAGCTAGAGCCGATTCTAGCCATGACTTAGATTCCATTTCAGCAAAGATAGATGCTGTCGAAAGACGAATGGAAAAGATGACTAAGGATATTCACTCAATACGAATTAGTTGTGAGCAGTGTGGAGGACCACATTTGATAAAAGATTGTCTTAGTATTGAACTAACAATGGAACAAAGAGAGAATGTTTCATATCTAAACCAAAGGCCTGGAAATAATTATCAGAATAATTATCAACCGCCAAGACCGATTTACAATCAAAACTAGAATTATAACCGAAATATTCCATACAACAACCAACAAGGTCCTAGTAATCAACAAGTATCCAATAATACTTACAACCAGCAAAGACCTAATTTTCAAAACAAACCACCACAAACCGATGATAAAAAGCCAAATTTAGAAGATATGATGACGAAGCTAGTTGAATCTCAAACACAGTTTTTCACATCTCAGAAACAAACCAATGAACAAAATGCTCAAGCATTTAGAAATCAACAAGCTTCTATTCAAAATCTGGAACAAGAAGTAAGTAACCTAGAAAGGTTAATAGGTGAAAGAAAACCAGGAAGTTTACCTAGTGATACAAATGCTAACCCCCGGAATGAAACAGCTAAAGCCATTACCACAAGAAGTGGTATTACACTTAAACCACCTGAAATACCTGTAATTTCTGATGAAGCTATTCCTACTCCACAAGAACCACAACCTGAACAAGATAAGGAAAAAGAACCGGTAGTTGAAAAGGTTAATGAAGATAACACAGTTAAGGCAAAACCTTATGTTAAACCATACCAACCACCACTTCCTTACCCGAGTAAAATGAGAAAAGAGAGACTTGAAGCCGAGCAATCCAAATTCTTGGATATGTTTAAACATATAAATGTAAATCTTCCTTTCATTGATGTGATTTCAGGAATGCCTAGATATGCTAAATTTCTGAAAGATCTAATCACGAATAGAAAGAAAATGGAAGAACTCTCGGCTGTTACTATGAATACTAATTGTTCTGCAGTGCTGTTGAATAAGATACCAGAAAAACTATCTGATCCAGGAAGTTTCACAATTCCATGTTTTCTGGGTAGTCTTAGTTCAATAGAAGCATTGGCAGACTTAGGTGCTAGTATAAATTTAATGCCGTATTCACTATACGCTAAACTAGACCTTGGAGAATTGAAACCAACAAGAATAAGTATACAACTAGCCGATAGATCAATAAAATATCCTAGAGGGATAATGGAGAACATGCTAGTTAAAGTTGGTACTTTAGTATTTCCAGTAGATTTTGTTGTTCTGGACATGGAAGAAGATTCTCAAGTTCCTCTCATATTAGGAAGACCATTCTTAAACACGGCTAAAGCAATGATAGACGTGTTTGGTAAGAAACTGACCCTAAGTATAGAGGACGAGAGTGTTACCTTTTCTGTTGATAGAGCAATGCAACAACCGCAATCTGCAGATGATACATGCTATTATATTCAAGCTATAGATTCACTTGCGGAATTGTTAGAAGAATTTCCAGAATTACAAGGAACAGGAGAATGTTCTTTAGGAGAAGGTACTGAACCAATTGATGAAACTGAAATGTTAGCTACATTTATGGCTAATGGATATGAACCAACAACAGAAGAAATTCAAATGCTAAAAGAAGAAGACAGATATCGATATAAATCATCGATAGAAGAACCACCGAAATTAGAGTTAAAGCCACTTCCAAACCATTTGGAATACGCTTATTTACAAGGTGAATCTGAATTACCTATAATAATATCGTCTTCTCTTACTGAAAATGAAAAATCTCAACTCATTTCTGTGGTAAAAGCTCATAAACCAGCTATTGCATGGAAGATTCATGATATTAAAGGAATAAGTCCTTCGTATTGCACACATAAAATCCTTATGGAAGAAGGTCATAAAACGTATGTGCAACGCCAACGAAGACTAAATCCTAATATGCAAGATGTTGTTAAGAAAGAAATTATTAAACTGCTAGATGCAGGTTTAATTTATCCAATTTCTGATAGTCCATGGGTAAGCCCAGTTCAATGCGTGCCTAAGAAGGGTGGCATGACTGTCATCACAAATGAGAAAAATGAGCTTATTTCGACTAGGACTGTAACAGGATGGCGTGTATATATTGATTATAGAAAATTAAATGACGCCACCAGAAAAGATCACTTTCCCTTACCTTTCATTGATCAAATGTTGGAAAGATTAGCCGGAAATAGTTACTATTGTTTTCTTGATGGTTTTTCCGGATATTTTCAAATTCCAATAGCACCCGAGGACCAAGAAAAAACCACGTTCACGTGCCCTTATGGTACTTTTGCTTACAAACGCATGCCATTTGGACTTTGCAACGCCCCTGCAACCTTTCAAAGGTGCATGATGGCGATTTTTCATGACTTGATAGAAGAATGCATGGAAGTTTTCATGGATGACTTTTCAGTCTTCGGTGATACATTTGAATCATGTCTAGTTAATCTTGAACGAATGCTTATTAGATGTGAACAATCAAATCTAGTTCTTAATTGGGAAAAATGCCATTTCATGGTTAAAGAAGGCATCGTTCTTGGACATAAAATTTCAAAGGAAGGAATTGAAGTGGATAGAGCTAAAGTAGATGTAATTGCTAAACTTCCACATCCCACCAATGTTAGAGGAGTTAGGAGTTTTCTAGGGCATGCCGGTTTTTAACGACGTTTCATAAAAGATTTTTCTAAAATTGCCACTCCTATGAATAAACTCCTAGAAAAGGATGCTCCATTCATCTTTTCAGATGAATGTATCAAATCTTTTAATATTCTTAAAGAAAAACTCACTAATGCGCCGATTATGATAACTCCAAATTGGAATCTACCATTTGAACTTATGTGCGATGCAAGTGATTTTGCAATGGGAGCCGTTTTAGGACAAAGGATTGAAAAAAGATTTCAACCTATATATTATGCTAGTAAGACGTTACAAGGAGCACAAACAAATTACACAACTACTTAAAAAGAACTCCTTGCTATTGTTTTTGCTTTTGACAAATTTCGATCATATCTCGTTCTAGCTAAAACGGTGGTCTATACCGACCATTCTGCTCTTAGATACCTATTTTCGAAACAAGATGCTAAACCAAGATTAATCCGTTGGATCTTACTCTTACAAGAGTTTGATATTGAAATCCGAGATAAAAGAGGAGCAGAAAATCTCGCCGCTGATCATCTTTCTCGTCTTGAAAATCCAGAATTAGAAGTTCTAAATGAATCGGCCATACAAGACAACTTTCCTGATGAATATCTATTGAAGATAGATTATAATGAAATTCCATGATTTGCAGACTATGCAAACTACTTAGTATGTGGATTCCTTGAAAAAGGATTATCGTACCATAAACGAAAGAAATTCTTTAGGGATATAAAACACTATTTCTGGGAAGATCCACATTTGTTTAAAAGTTGTCCAGATGGAATAATAAGCCGATGTGTATTCGGAGATGAAGCTAGTAAAATCTTAAACCATTGTCACACAGGACCAACAGGAGGGCATTATGGGCCTCAGCTAACAGGAAGAAAAGTTTACGATGCTGGATTCTATTGACCTACTATTTACAAAGACGCAAACCTTCTTTGCAAATCCTGTGATGCTTGTCAAAGGGCCGGAAAAATAAGTCAACGTGATAAAATGCCACAAAATGTCATTCAAGTATGTGAAGTATTTGACATTTGGGGTATTGACTTTATGGGTCCATTTCCAAAATCTCATAATAATCTCTACATTCTCGTAGCCATTGATTATGTATCTAAATGGGCGGAAGCACAAGCTCTCCCAACTAACGATGCACGAGTTGTAGTCAACTTTTTAAAATGTCTTTTTGCAAGGTTTGGAACACTGAAAGCTTTAATAAGTGATCGGGGAACTCATTTCTGTAATAATCAACTTGAGAAAGTTCTTAAAAGATATGGAGTAACTCATTAAATCTCCACTGCTTATCATCCACAAACAAGTGGACAAGGTGAAAATACCAACCGAGCTTTAAAACGTATTTTAGAGAAAACCGTAGGATCAAATCCGAAGGAATGGTCCATTAAATTGGAGGATGCACTCTGGGCTTTTAGAACAGCCTACAAAACTCCAATTGGAACCACACCTTTTAAACTCGTTTATGGAAAAGCAGGTCATCTTCCAGTAGAAATTGAACACAAAGCATTTTGGGCTTTGAAGACATGTAATCTTGATTTACATGAAGCTGGACTTCTACGGTTAAGTCAACTAAACGAATTAGAAGAATTAAGACATGAAGCATATGAAAATTCGTTAATCTATAAGGAAAGAACAAAGAAATGGCATGATAAAAGAATCAGAAGTTCAAAAGAATTTAAAGAAGGAGACATAGTTCTTCTTTTCAATTCACGATTCAAGCTATTTCCTGGAAAATTGAAATCAAGATGGTCTGGACAATTCATAGTCAAAAGAGTTTTCCCGTACAGAATAGTAGAATTAATAAATTCAAATGGGATTAAATTTAAGGTTAATGGTCACAGAGTTAAACATTACATAGATAGTCCGATGGAAGTTGACAACGAAGTTAATCACAATTTTGATACCACAGCTAACTAAGTGTGGGGAGAATCAAGTCTTTAAAGGATAATATGTATTTCTGTTAGAGTTAGATTTTCAGTTTTCGTGTAGTTCTCAAAAATGGAACCCGAATGGTCTTTCCCTAGCAGACCCTAAAGAACTAGTCTTCTCCCGCCATTCTAAATTTTTATTTTTTTTTAGGTTTTACGAAATGAAGACTTCCTGTGAATTAAACCATGGTCCAATGCTACACGCTTTGATCACTAAACGTAATAATGACACCCTTCCAAGTGAAATAGTATAAGTAATCAGAGAAAAATTGGACGGAGTAAGAAAAGAATCCAGATGCGAAAATAATAAGTTACAATTTGGTAAAGGAAAATCAAAATCCGCAGTGTAAAGAAGAGCACGACACCTTGAAAGATGTCACAAATGCGGAAAATGGTCACACGAAAGTAAATGTTCAAATAATCAAACCTATTCAAACACCGAATTTGTTACTTTATGCAGAGACGGACCGTTCATATGTTTAGAAGAAAAAACGTTGAATGCTCGAGGTTACGCCTATGTAGCCATGGAAAACCAATTAGTCCGACTATCTTATAAGTGGACTAGAGCATATTATTAAGAAATCTTTCTCACAGGTAAGTATATACAGTTTTTATTTTTATTTTTATTTTTATTTTTAACCTTTTGATAATAAACGCTAATTTGTTCGCTATAAAGTATTAAATTGGTATTCGATAAAATTAGGTCTTGCGACCGAAATTATTGATATCATACAAAAATTTATTACATCACTGCGAAATTTAACGTTTATTCTTAAGGTATAAATATCTTTAATCAATCAACCAAAAATATTTCAAAAATTCATCATGAGTTAAATTAGGTCATGGAACCGAAATTACTTTACCGAAAAGAGGGGTGCATATTTTTGATAATATTTGATTGATTAAAGTGGGATAAAAGCCAAAAAGATTTTTAATTTTATTTTTACCATGTTTTTAAAATTAATATATAAATATTAAATTAATATTGTGAATTTTTTTTTAAAATCAATATATTTAAGTTTGTAAATATTTGAAAATTTTAATATTTTTAATATAAGTTTGTATGTATAAAAACAAAAATATAATATAAGTTTGGTGTGAATTTTTAATTTTTAATATGAATTTTTAATTTTATGCATTTTAAATTTAAGTTTGGTGTGAATTTAAAAACAAAAATTTACTCTATTTCGCTAAGTTAAAAATATGATTTTTAAAATTCTTCGTAAGTTGAAGACTAGGTCGTTGAACCGAAATTGCTTTACCCGAGGGAGGGACGAGAACTTTTATTATCATTATTTTTAATCTTATTGAATTAAAGTATGCCAAAAACATAAAAAGAAAAACCCAAAAATCTTTGCTTTTAAAACCGCGCTTAAAAATGACAAATTTTAAAAATTTTGTCGAGGGACAGACTAGGACATCGTTCCGAAACGCCCTCATCCTAAAAAGAAACAAATTTTTTAAAATTTAATTTAATTTATGTTTTATTAGTATAAGGTTTTAATTTAAAAAAAAAAACCACCGCGACTCGCGGAGGTTTAAATGGCCCCACCACCGCACTCGCGGAGGTCAAAAAATTCAGAAACATATTTGGTCGAACAGACCAGTCCCCTTCACCACCACACCCATTTTTCACGAAAAACACACACAAAAACCTCTCAAAATCAAAATTTTTCACCATAAATCGTCAAATTTGTTGATAAAATCACAATGAGGAGACTATTATCAAGGAATTACTCAAGAAAATCGACTGAAAGGGGTGAATCTTCATCCCAGGCTCGCAATGCTCCTTCGAAAGATGCAAATCAACAGGAAATTAATAACCAATACCTACAAGATATGCCTCACCCAATTGTTTCATATTCAAACATTCATGAGGCAGATTTACATCCGAATTTGAGATTTAATAGATATTGGATAGACTATCCAAAATATCAAAAGAATCTGCACAACCTTGTGTCTAATAATGTTGAGGTACTCAGAGTTATAGATTGGGCACCATTAGAGGTAGTGGAATTGGCCGAGCCAATCAGGGAATTACTTACTTAAAGGTATGGTAATTCTAATTTTAGTGATTGGGTACATTTATTCAACATGCGTAGACCTGTATATAGAGAATGGTGTATAGAGTTATTGTGTACTATTGAAATAAATGATCGGGTAGATACTTTAACCGATCGTAGTTTTATTAGATTTTTATTAGGAGGGGAGATGCGCCATATGTCCTTACTAGACATGGCTCGGGCTTTAGGTATATATACGCCCGAGGAGCTAGCATCTTATGATTGCCAGAGGTTAATAGTTTATGGTAGGCGGGTGGATGAGAATTTTGATACAAATGACGTATGGAGTAGGATGACTAGCCATCGCCGATTCCAGGGGGGATTATACTCTTATCTTGATATTGATAGAGCTGAATTAAGAGTAATCCATAGGTTTTTAGCCAATTCGATTACACAACGAGGTAAGAATAAGGAAAAGGTAAATGAACAGGATTTGTTTTACCACATGTGTATTCGAGACCCACATAGCGCTGTAAGTATACCTTTTTGTGTGGATTATTATTTATTGACTATGGTTAGGGGTATGAGGCGTGGTGGCATAATAGGAGGTGGTATATTTATTACTTTAATTGATGAATATCTCGGTGTGGATAGAAGTCGGGGGGGATTATTAATGGCAGAACCAGAACCCCGCGATAGAATAGATTTACGTGTTTATCATGGTGCTAAGGTCTTAAAAAAACGAAACAACGTGGCAGCACGTTATGATGGCAGACATCCACAGGTTGAGAGAGATCAACAGCAAGGTCAACCGGGAGGGGGTAATCCAATGACGGAAATGCAAATTTTTATGGCTCGACACGAGTATGAAATGGCTAGACAAAAAGCATTTCAAGATTGGCAGTATCATCAAAGCCAAATCATAAGTCGTTGTACACACGTAGGTAGAGACTACATTCCTACCGTTATGCCCGAATTTGCTCCTTGGACTTTAGAGAGCCGACCACCATATCCTACATATGACCCAGCCCAAGCATTTTACAGCATCTATGGATACGCTTGGGACCCATACTGGAACCATCCTCCTCATCCGTAATTTTCTATTTTTGTTTATTTTATTGTAATGCTACTAATTCTTAATTTTCTTATTTCTTATTTCTTATTTTATTATTATAATAGCTTTTATAATTTTCTAACTTTATTAGATTTTAATAATTTTTGAATGTGGTGTGAAAACCCAACTTCAAAAATATGTATATATGTGTTTGTAGTTTATCTCATGTACAAAACAGGGTAAAACAGCGCATTTTCAAAGACTGGCATTAAGTTCAGCAAAAGCTATTAATTTTGACGACAAAACGAAAAACAAATGTGATGTACCAACAGACGGAATGAACAAATGATATGCACCATTTATCATTCAGCAAACAAACGCCAATATGTTTGGAAACTTTGGTAAAATTTAATTATTTTTCTACGCTAATCACCCTCAATAATTTAAATTGTTACTGATTTCTTGCAAATGAGGGCATTGCCAGATCTTAAGTGTGGGAAGGGGTTAAATTCTTTCGGATTTTTAAAATTTTTAACTTAAACAGTTGGTTATCATTAAAAATACTAGTAACGTAGTAGTTGTATTAGAATCTAGTGCTCTCTGATAATAAAGAACAACCCTAGTCTTATATACTGACTACCCACTTCTAGTAAAATTTTTCAAAATTTTCAATTAAATGAACTCAAAATCATGTTTATACATATTTATGAACGATAAAACTAGGTGTTAACACCGAAATTATTGTTACCTCGGAAAGGACATAAATTGAGAAATAAACCAAAATGTTAGAATTCATTTAAAATGGAATAGAGGACAATAAAAAGGCAAATAAAAGAAAATAAAAGCCAAGTGTGGAAAAATTTACCAAGTTATTTTAAACATATGTCACATATTTCTGTAACAAATAATGAAGATACTTTTGCTTTGGACTAAACTAAACAGTTTTACCCGATTTATTGTAAGAAAGATGGATCTTCACGATGAATCAATTCCATCGTTAAAAGGAAGTAAAGTCTTCCGAAAAAGAAACGCGCTTCTTAATTTAAGTCATGAAGTTGTCGTCCAGACCAGTTATAGGTTGACGAAAAATCTAGAAAAGTCATCTCTAAAATCAGCAGGAAATCCACGGATCTCAGCATCAAATAGGGTCGCCAAGTGGTCAAACTTATCCTAACCATGAGAGGATCTGTCTTGTAAAATGGGGAGGACGCCGTGCAAATTAGCTGGATAAGACTAATGAATCAGATCCCCAGAAAGGATAATCTCCTTAAAGATCAAAAATCAGCTTTTAAGACTGATATTACTCAATCCTAGAGATTGACCTTAAAGATTGAGAATTCAAACTCATGGAATTCAATGATATCTAAACTCGAGCTGAACGAGAAAATATTTTGATCAAAATTACAAACCGATTTGTTTTCTGAAAACCCATTTTCAATGCGTTCATTACCATTGAACGTAAAATCCTGAGAATTCACCTGGAATTCATTAGGTCACCTGAACCAAATCGGGTGTCAACCGTAAGAACGGTGTATGCATAGCATGGTCAAAGACAAGACCTTGTGCCAGACCGAAAAATTATAAGGGTGAGCTTTACTATTGCTCCTACAAAGGATAGTAATTGCATCCGATACGTTATAGACCATAATTAAAAGCATGTCAGGGGACATTGCCTTAACAGTTGCTTGTTCAACGCTTTCCTTTACAACCGGATGGTAGTTTACCGAAAGGTAATATACGGAGCAAGTATACTGGACGTGTTGCTTTCCCAATACACTGTTAGCAAGTGGGTGACACAAAACCGCAAGTGTTGAGCTAAAATTTTCAAATCTGAAACCCACCAAACCCACAAAAACAATTTGCAAACACCGGTGAAGGGTTATTCCGGAAAACTTATCTAGGGTAAAAACTAGATTTAATTTTCAAAAGATCAAATGTTTTCATAAAGATCCAATTTCCTAACGGATCTAAATTTTTATAGTCATGTGGGACTGTAAACCATAACGTTACTACCATTGTTCATACCGCCGTAATGAAATTACTGATGTACAAAGTGTGAAGAATAAAGAAGTGATTCTAGTATATTTCAAGACTATATTGCTTGAGGACAAGCAACGCTCAAGTGTGGGAATATTTGATAATGCTAAAAACGAACATATATTTCATAGCATTATCCCTCAAGAAATACAAGCTTTTAGTTGCAGTTGTCCTATTTACAAAGAATATTCGTTTAAATATTAAGAGGTGAAGACAAAAGGCAGATTCGACGAATTGAAGACGCAAACGACCAAAAAACTCAAAAGTACAAAGTACAATCAAAGCGGTTCCAATTATTGATGAGAAACGTCTCAAAATTACAAGAGTACAAGCCGTAAAACGCAAAGTACAAGATATTAAATTATACGAAAGGATGTTCGAAAATCCGAAACCGAGACATGAACCAGCTTTCAACGTACGACGCAACGGACCGAAAGTTACAAATTAATTATGTATATAAATATAATATAATATATAATTAATTATATAAATTATATATTTATATTATATTTATATAATAAAATCCGTCGGCAAGCTATGAGCCAAAATTATGTTAGCTGGAATCAGGGGCTCCGCACTCGCGGAGCTTTGAAGACAAAAACCTCCGCACTCATGGAGGTCAAACAGTATTACGTGGGCCTATAAAAGGCCGAGCATTCGGCCGATTTTTAGACAGGTTTTTCTCCTCATTCATCAACGTATATGTATATATATTTATATTTTAATTTTAATTTTAATTTTAATTTCTAATAATATGGGTATGTTAGCAAATGTTGTAAGGGTGTAAGTCGAAATTCTGTCCGTGTAACGCTACGCTATTTTTAATCATTGTAAGTTATGTTCAACCTTTTTACATTAATGTCTCGTAGCTAAGTTATTATTATGCTTATTTAATACCGAAGTAATCATGATGTTGGGCTAAAAATATTAAAATTGGGTAATTGGGCTTTGCACCATAATTGGGGTTTGGATAAAAGAACGACACTTGTGGAAATTAGACTATGGGCTATTAATGGGCTTTATACTTGTTTAACTAAATGATAGTTTGTTAATTTTAATATAAAGATTTACAATTGGACGTCCCTATAAATAACCATATACACTCGATCGGACACGATGGGCGGGGTATTTATATGTACGAATAATCGTTCATTTAACCGGACACGGGAATGGATTAATAGTCTATGGAATTATTAAAACAGGGGTGAAATTATGTACAAAGACACTTGGCATAATTGATAACAAAGTATTAAAACCTTGGGTTACACGCAGTTGATATCCTGGTATAATTATTAAACAAAGTATTAAAACCTTGTTACAGTTTAAGTCCCCAATTAGTTGGAATATTTGACTTCGGGTATAAGGATAATTTGACGAGGACACTCGCACTTTATATTTATGACTGATGGACTGTTATGGACAAAAACTAGACGGACATATTGAATAATCCAGGACAAAGAACAATTAACTCATGGGAATAAACTAAAATCAACACGTCAAACATCATAATTACGGAAGTTTAAATAAGCATAATTTCTTTATTTTCATATTTAATTGCACTTCTAATTATTGCACTTTTTGTTATTGTATTTAATTGCACTTTTATTTATTGTCATTGTATTTAATTGCACTTTTAATTATCGTACTTTTTAAATTTCGTAATTTTATTTTATCGCACTTTTATTTATTACAATTTCATTATCGTTATTTACTTTACGCTTTAAATTAAGTCTTTTATTTATTTAATATTTTACATTAGGTTTTAACTGCGACTAAAGTTTTAAAATCGACAAACCGGTCATTAAACGGTAAAAACCCCTTTTTATAATAATAATATTACTTATATATATATTTGTATTTTTATAAATTAAAACTAATATAGCGTTAAGCTTTGTTTAAAAGATTTCCCTGTGGAACGAACTGGAATTACTAAAAACTACACTACTGTACGATTAGGTAAACTGCCTATAAGTGTTGTAGCAAGGTTTAGGTATATCCATTCTATAAATAAATAAATATCTTGTGTAAAATTGTATCATATTTAATAGTATTTCCTAGTAAAAATAAAGCTATTTCATATACACCTCGCATAACATCAGGTTCTTCGCCAAGAGAGAAATGTGGTGGATGGAAGGGATCACCTTCTTCTTGTCTTCAATGATTAAGTAGACTGCGAACCCATCCCCAATTCTTCCAGAATAGATGATGGCTAATTGGTTGATCCATTCCAGTCACACTGGTTTCGGAGCTCGAGTGAGACTCCATATCAGAATCCGAGGGACTTGAACTAGTGGCGAGTTCCTTTTCGTACGATTGAATAAAGGATTTTTTTATATGAAGTGATTTCTGACTATCGGATGGTATTCTAATTACATAGAATATCTATATATAAAGAACAAAAGATTTCGTAGATTACGGAGGAATTTACGGAATATGTCAGGCAAAGTTTACAGTAACAGATACGCTAAGATACGATTTAGCAAATATACTAAGATATGAATTTTGTCTATACACCATTCATGCAATCAATACAGTAAGATGTGCTAGACTAAGAATGATAAGCAAGTAATTTTCGACAAGAAATGATAAGCAAAACTTTTGACATGTAGACATGGCCGAAGTCCAGACTCACTAATGCATCCTAACAACTATCAGTTAGACACACTAATGTAAGACCTGGTTCGCTAAGACCACCACTCTGATGCCAACTGAAACGACCCGTCCATATTACTATAAACGCAGTACGTTATTCATTGGTCCCATAGCGAGGTATTTGACCTCTATATGATACGTTTTAGAAAATATTGCATTCATTTCATAAAAAGCGCACCATTATTATACATAATGCATGTTTTAAATAATTGGGCGATTATTTAAGGAATAATCCCCATAATACATCGGTTTTCAAATACTACACACGTGACATAACAGTTGAATATAATACATGATAAAGGTTTTATTGAATGCAACACTTTATTTAATTAAAAGCATGAGACTCCATGCACAGCTTGCTCAGATAATGCAACAGCGGAAGACTTTCTTAAGGACCTGAGAATAAATATGCTTAAACAGTCAACACAAAGGTTGGTGAGATATATAGGTTTAGCATCGATATAAATATAGACCACAAGATTTCATAGTTATAAATATATGTACACTCGCAAGTGTATAAAAGTATTCTATAAGTTGTTGAGCACTTCGGTAACCTGTAACAATCCAACCCATATGCAATCGAAATATGCAAATAAAAAAAAAATTGTATAGCATAGTGGCGCAGCGCGCCACTGACCTGCGCGGCGCGCCAAAACGGCCTGTCCAACTTTTTCTTTTTTGCGAAAAAGATCTCTTACTTCCCTACACTTTTAGACCAAACGCTTTTCACAACATTTTATATTAGTTAAAACTAACACGTTCCAATAATAAAACGAGTTTTACGAGACCGGGCCCACATCGGCCGTTTTACGACTTTCGTACAAATTTCAAGTTTTCAACCACATGATTTTTAACACAAAATAAAGCCGAGCATGGCAATTGGGGATACGCTACCCAATCCTAATCAAATCCAAAAGCAAGCCTTCTAAAGCAACTACGCGAGTCCACTAGTTCCCACGCTTACCCGAGCCACCGCATCCAAGCAAATCTATAAAAATGTAAACAACGAGAGGGTAAGCTAACGCTTAGTGAGTGAGAATATACTACATACATATATATGCATAAAATGGACACGCCACACAAATAATCAAATACCGCATACCAGAGCATCCAAGCATAAAGGCAAGCTAAGCTAAGCATACCGTATAATCACTAAGCAACAAGCTAGTAACAACAACCATAAAGTAAGTCACCAACGACGATGTGAACAACGCCAATAAGCTACACCCGGAGGGTTAGCTACATCACAACAATACATTAATATATATATATATAACAGAGCGTAAAACCGCCCAAGGTTAACCAATCGTACGAAGGAATGGTACTCGAATTTCCCATCGGTGTTCATAACAACCGTTAGTGTACAACACATATATCACTAACCCTTGGACAACACATATCCGTTCATGAAATCGTTAGCGTACAACGCATATATCACTAACTTGGACAACACATATCCTTTCATAAAACCGTTAGCGTACAACACATATATCACTAACTTGGACAACACATATCCATTCATAAAGTCGTTAGCGTACAACACATATATCATTAACTTGGACAACACATATCCATTCGTAAAGTCGTTAGCGTACAACACATATCCATTCGTAAAGTCGTTAGCGTACAACACATATATCACTAACTTGGACAACACATATCCATTCATAAAAATAAACACATCACAACTCAATATCAACCCTTTGCCATTGGGGTTATCCAATTCACAATCACGTGTGATAATGTACACACAAAACGTGTACCTCGCCAAAGGTGGTCAACCAAAACGCACATTCGTGCTAATTGGACCTATACACAAGTCCATTAAATCCACCTATATGTGAAGTGAGCTCGATAACCGAGAACCACTTCACTTGACCCGCACCCATCCTACACTTACATATGCACATAGGATATTAACACTCACCTTGTCGCCTTGATGAATGCTTCCAAGTAATCCGCGACTCGTCAATGGAAAGTACCTATTCCATTATCACAAAACAAGCAACACAATTAGGGTTGACTTACAAACCAATCCAATTCGACACTTAGTGCCATTTTGACCCAAATGCACTTCCAAGTACAAACCGCGCCCAAAATTAACCAATAATCATTAGCACATGTGAGATTGGTCCTAATACGCCAATTAAACCCAATCATAGGTGTTAAACACCTATCTTGCCCAAAATGACACTTAAACCCTAATTTGACCCATAAGAAGTCAATATCACGCCATTAGCAAGTTTTGACACCAAAACATATTTAACTCGGTTTTATACTTCAACTTAATCCATTTTGAGTTTATAAACCTTATTAAATCGACAATTGGGTCATAATCGTAACCAAAGTCAACCCAAATTCACCTAAAGTGGTTCCAACACTTCCATAATCACTAAACCTAGTGATTAAACTCAAGATTAAAGCCTAATCAAGGCCAAATCGTCAACCAACCCAAAACCTTCCAAGTGACAAGAATAACTAGTCACCATAAACCCATTTCATCATCTAAGAGGGTTTCACTACAAATCAAACTCAAACCCTAAGTTGAATATCAAATCTAACAAATGTAATTCGGAGTTTGAACTTACCAATACCACCAAAATGATGCCGTTGACGAGTAGAACGACTTTAAAACCCGAGCTTTGGTGAGAATCCAACTCCTTCTTCTCCAATTCAAGCTCTCTCACTCTAGAACCCTTCATCTCTCTAGATATGGATGAGAGTGTTTGTGTGGGTGAGAAATGAGCTCCAATGGAGTTCTAGACCAGTTTTGGTGACCCTAAACCGACCCTAAATGAAAAGACCAAAGTACCACTCATTTAAACCTTTTAAAAAAGCTGAAAATTGCATCAGACAGGATCGGAGCGCCGCTCCAACCTACAGGTCAGTTTTCAGAAACTTGTTTTGGCCATAACTTTTTGACCGTAGCTCCGTTTTCGATGAATCAAATATCGTTGGAAATGTAATAAGATTTTCTTTCCAATGGTAACACTTTGAAACATCAACACAAACTTTATTTGGGGTTGAAAAGATACGTACACACCTTGTCACTTCAAACAACGTCCAGTTTCCTTCGACGTTCGAGCAAGCAACACGTACATGCTGCGTACACTTCATACACACATCGTACACCATAAATACATTATGTAAAATAAATATTTGGGTCTTACATAACTATACTTAACCATTAATGTAGCATATTTGTAATGACCCTACTTTTTTCGTTATCTTTTACCGTTAATTATTTAACGACCGTTAACTGTTATTCGTGCCACGCCATTTCTATGACCTATATTATTATTTTTGTAATAATGTATTAATTATTATGTGTTAAATGAATATTTGTATTCATATTTTAAATCGTACGTTTCTACATGTCGCGGATTTCTATCCGGCGAATCTTTTCGGTTTTCAAACCAACGGTCGAGCTTTTGGGATTTTTAAGTTCTAATTATTTTAAATATGATATTTTAATGTCATATGAATATATATAGTGTTTATATATATTTTTCGTCGCGTATTTGTTATTTCTCCGAATTTTCAATCGCGTAATCGTGTTTTCGCGTTTCGGGTTTCATTCGGGCTTTCGGGCCACAAGCTATTGATCTATACTTCAAAGTGGGATAAAGGGAGCCCACTCCCTCCCATATCTTAGTCGAAAACCCCACCCATATTCCAAGGGGTTGTTTTGTCAATTTTGCTAATTATTTCTACACTTACACCACTTGATACATTTTACCTAAACCTAGAAAAACCCTCATTTTTCCTCTCCTCCCTCTTATGGATGACTTACTCCACCTTTTTCATCAAAATTCAGCCAACCTAATCAGCAATCAATTATTCATCATCTATCAAGATCAATTGCATAATCGGATTCATCATTTCGCGATCTTTAATCTCCTTCTTCTCAATTTTTGATTTGGGTATGAACACAAACCCTAGCTTTTCAATTTTAATTTATTTTTACTGATTTTACATGTATGTTAATGTTATAGTACTTGTATTTGATTGTGGTGTTGTTAGTTTGCTTAGAAATGCTCGATTTCGTATGTTTTCGGTTGATCAAAATTGGGACAGCAGCTATATCGATTAAATCAGTAACTTTGGCTAATGATTTTGATTAATTTAAGTGTCTTAATTTGTTATTCTCATTGAGTACATAATTTTAGGCTTTGGATTCATGTTGTTTTGAGTTTCGGATCAAAAGTTGTGCCCGATTTAGGGTTTTGTTGAAATTAAAATGTAAAAACGATTTTGATCAGTTGGGTTCCGACTTTGTGACCATATTTGGAGTCTCTAGGGTGTAGCATTAGGTTAGGATTGATGATTGGATGAACATTCATGTTTGGTTCATCGAAATCCGAGCCACAGATCACCCGGAATGACTAAAACAAGATTTAAAACGGATTAATGAATATGTTTGGCTAATGGCTATAGGTCACGACTTATGAAATGACCTTAGGGTGTTCTTGAGCTCACTAATGTGTCAGGTTGGTTGGTTAGAGGATGATATATATAAAATTCATCGAAAACCGACACCCGGGGCTCAAGTTATGACCCGACGAATGTTTAATTAAAACTTATGGTTATAAAATGGAACTTATGATATAAATAATTATTTTCATTATTATTAAATTACTTATGATATAAAAGTAATTATTTTAATTAAAGACTTATGATATATATATTTATTATATCATTTATTAATTACTTTATGGTTTAATTAAACTTTTAATTAAACTTATGATTAATAATACTTTTATTATTAATGAAAAATACTTAAGATAAGTATTAAACTTATGTTATGAGATTATTATTATAAGACTTATAATAAAGGTTAATTAATTATTTAATTATTATAAGGCTTAGTTATTATTTAATTATAATTTAATTATTAAATACTTATGATTTAATAATCATAATTAGAAACTTATGATATGATTGATAATTCATTATTAATTAATAATACTTATGATATGATTTAAAATCTATTATTAATTAATAATACTTATATTATGACTAATATTTAATTAATTAATTAAATATTTATGTTATATTAATTATATCATTTAAACTTATGTTAACTTTAATAATTCAATTTAATTTAATTAAACTTATATTATGACATAATTATACATATATGACTTTAATTAACATTATATCCTATATTATTAATATAACTTATACTTTCAAAATTAATGTTGACTATGTTTGACCAAGGTTGACTTTTGAGTTGACTTTCGGTTGACTTTGACTTTCGGTTGACTTTTGTTGACTTTCTAATTAAGGAAACTTTCCTAACTTATAAACTTTCTTAAAATAGAAACTTTCTAAATATGGAAACATTCTAAATTTGGAAACTTTCCAAAAATAGAAACTTTCATAAAATAGAATCTTTCCTAAAATAGAAACTTTCCAAAAATAAAATTTTTCCTGAAATGAAAACCTGCCAAATATAGAAACTTTCTAAAAATAGAAAGTACGTGTCCTTACGCTGTCCTGATCAAACCGAAGCATACTGAGTGATGTTCTATGTTTACTTGCAACAAGTACTATAGCTATCATACTAAGACTTGACCTAAGTTAGTTATTTATATCGACCTGCTTTATTTATAGGTCGGCGTTGTGATCATTCTTGATCACTTTACTTCGTTTGCTGTTCGCTTTTTGTGTGGTTACTTCATTTTCTTTAAGGTGAGTTATAGTCCCATTTTTCTATTTTATATCTTTTGGGATGAGAATACATGCATTTTATTTTTCATATTGGACACAAGTGGGAGTTGGTTTAAATTATTCATTGTGAGTTGAACAAAAATATTCCTTAATCTGGTAATTGTAATCACTGATTTCTACTGGTGAACGCGAATCCTATGGATAGATCTATCGGGTTTGACAACCCCATTTCGAGCTAGTCGCGCTAGCAATTTTTAATCGAAATGTTTAGTACTTCATATTTAGTTGAAGATACACTTGTTCGGTGTATATTATTTATTGTATTTGGCAAGGGTAAATAAATGGTTAAGTGGTTACCAGGTGGCTCACAGAAAATGGAATAATGTTTTTATATGTTTTCTAGCATATAATTTGGTGGTCCAAAAAGGATTTTTTTTATGTTTTCAAACATAAATTTTTATGGTTTAAATTAAATATTGTTTGCAATATTAAACCTATAATTCAGTCAACATTTTTGTTGACAGTTACTCGCATGTTTTATTCTCAGGTTCATGATTGATTGCTTCCGCTGTGCTTAGAGAGTCTGCATATTTATGAAGGCAGCTTTTGTTAAACATTAACTTGCATTCTATTTTGATACATTTAATAGTGGATGTTGTTGACTTGTTTTGGTCAACTTTTGGTTAAGTAATAATGTATGGTTTTTCTAAACTTACACATTTTGGTAGGTTTCCTTTATAGGAAATCATTTTTAAACAAAGAATGCAATGTTATTTATCAAATTCATATAGAGTTGTGATCAAGCTGTGGGACCAAGATAACGATGGTCGTCAAGTGTACTTTGACGGGTCGTTTCAATATTCCCTTTATTATGAAATCTCCCTACACTGTACCAAGTGTAGTAAAAACGAAGTACTATGCAACCGTTTACGATACTAGAGCGACTAGCCCAGTTGGGGTTGTCCAATCCGATAGATCTATCAATAGGATTCGCGCTTACATGTTCTTACAACATGTAAATATTAGTTACCAAGCTATTAGGGAAGATATGCAAGGTGGTACAACTCAACGTAGAATATATTTTAAGTACTTGTGTTCATAACATAAAATGCATGTATTCTCATCCCAAAATATTTTAGAGTTTAAAAATGAGACTATATACTCACGGTAGTAAAAGTATATTAATAATAAGTTTTCAACTTATTAAAAATATGGCCATCGTCCTTGGATTCACGAACATGTAACAAATATATATGTATATCAAAATGTAATACAAATATTATTCATATCATATCTTTAATCACATGTGATTATTTAAGTTCATATTTTCAATCACGTGTGATTGTTTAAGTTTATATTTTCAATCACGTGTGATTGTTTAAGTTGTCAAGTTAGCAGTCCAACGTTAGTAGTCCACAATTAGTAGTCCGCAGTTAGTAGTCCACAGTTAGTAGTCCGCAGTTAGTTGTCCACAGTTAGTAGTCCACAATTAGTAGTACATAGTATACACATGTTGTATAAGACTCAATCATGACCCAAAATACCGCTATTGTAGTTACACGTATTGTGTATGTGGTGTCTTTTGATTTATCCGACGTATTATGTAACCATGGCATGTTAGAATACATGTATAATACAAGAAAAGTTAGCTAGGATATGGTTAGTATAGATTTTAATGAATTAATCCCGTAATCAAATTATCCATTTCTAACCAATATTGTTTTGCCCATAATTTCTTCGTTATAAATCCGTTTTGAGTGAATCAAATTGCTATGGTTTCATAACAAACTGTAATTTGTGAAACTAAACTGAAAAAGTGGTGGTTTATAGTCAGAGTTACAAGTTATAATCCATATTTGAAAGAGGTAGTCATTTCCGTCGAAAGAACGACATCTTGATGACCATTTTGAAAAACATACTTCAATTTTGAGTTTAACCATAATTTTTGGATATAATATCATGTTCATATAAAATATTATTTTCCCAGAAGAACAACTTTTAAATCAAATATTATGATAGTTTTTAATTATCCAACCCAAAACAGCCCCCGGTTTTACTACGACGGCGTATGTCCAGTTTTACGGTGTTCTTCGTGTTTCCAAGTTTTAACTCATTAAGTTAGTATATCATATAGATATAAAACATGTGTTAAGTTGTTTTTAAAAGTCAAGTTAGAAGGATTAACTTTGTTTGCGAACAAGTTTAGAATTAACTAAACTATGTTCTAGTTTATAAACTCTTATATAGATAGCTATAGACATATGAATTGAACAAGAGTTGAAGTAGAGTTTTTACCTCAAGTTTAGAATGTAAAGTTGCTGGAAAAAAAGTAGTAGAACAAAACTTGAGAGAGTTCTTGCAAGTGTGTGTGAAAATTGGAAGTAAAATTTGAAAAATGAATGTGTAAAAATGAGTTAGAAATGGTGCTTATTTATAGGCTTGAAAATTTGGTTTTTAGTGAAAATATCTAAGATAAGTTAAAATGTATTAAGTCATGGATGACATATTAAATTGATTAGGTCATGGATGACATATTACACAAATAATTGCATATTTCTATTGGTATATACTGTCACACCCCCAAATAGGGCCTGGGGTATTTGTGACTAATTATATCAAATCACAGTTGTACAAACGAGAATGACTCTATATGAGACGTTTTATTGAGTTTTGCAGCGGAAGATAAATAGATTACATTGTATTTAGAACATTAAATGTCTTTAATTGATATGATATGTAATGAAGACTCCAAGCATAGCAAGCAATCATCATCAAAGCAGTAGCTATACAGCGGAAGCAATACTTAAGTACCTGAGAATAAACATGCTTAAAAAGGTCAACACGAGGTTGGGTGAGTTCATAGGTTTGTCATAAATAATGATTTCAGTAATAGTGTTAGACCACAAGATTTGTTTTCATAAATAGATCACTCAGATCCAGTCAAGTTGATCTCCCGCAGGATCAAAAAGTTATGCCAGTGCGTGATATTTAGACTAAACGTTGTTTGCCCTGTGACAAGTTGTTCTGTCCTTGTCGTTTAATTTCATTATCAAGTAATACAAAGACTTAGTCAAATGTATCGGGGACGTTACTCCCGATAGGCCTATCCACAATAATTAAGAATGCCGCAGCAATTAAAAATATTACAGTAGGGACTTAGTCGGACATAGCCGGGTATAGCATAGTTTAATAGTTGGTACTGATATTTAGAGTAGACTTTCAAGTTTACCCGTGCAAGTTATCGTTTATACTTGTCGGTTGGGGACTTGCTGGTCATAGCCCAACATATCACAGTTTAATAGTTGGTACTGATATTTAGACTAGACTTTCAAGTTTGCCCCGTACAAGTTATCGTTTATACTTGTCGGTTGGGGACTTGTTGTTCATAGCCCAACATATCACAGTTTAATATTTGATACGTGTAAAATAGTTATAAAAGTTGCGCATGTATTCTCAGCCCAAAAATATATAAAAAGGGAGCAGATGAACTCACATTAAATAGCAGTGGAAGTATTCCACGCAAGAAGAAAAGTAAAGCAAGTAAGTGATCTGGATATCAACTAGTAGTAATTCTTCAAAGAAAGAATGGGAGAAATTTTGGTGTGAGTTTGAATGAGAAATGAGGGGTATTTATACTTGAAAAAATTAGGTAAAAAGAATAAAATAATTAAAAGAAAAAGAAATATTTTAATTTTTAATGGGATTTTAAAATTCAAAAGTATTAAATGTTAGGTCATGGGATAATGCACAAAATAAAATAATAAAATTAGTTTTCCATTATAATTTTTAATTAAAAAGTAATTTATTTATTTATTTTATAAAAAAATCATTTATTTTAAGGATTTTTTTTATATATATATTTTTTTAACTAAACAAATTGATTTCCAAGAATATTTGTCAATATTTTTTTTATTCATAATAACAATACTGATAATAAAGATATTAATTATTGATATCTTGTTTAAAAAGGATATTAATAATAATAATATTAATATATCAAATTAATGCGTAATTATTTACAAATAATTGTTCGTGAATCGTCGGAATTAGTCGAGGTTAAATGAAATCATATAAAGATTTTTGTTTAAATTTTGTCGAAAATTTACGAGTTGTCACAGTATCCCCCTGTTAATAGAAATTTCATCTCGAAATGTAGTTGTTGCCATCAGTCGGTGTTGTTTGTAAACAGGTGAGGATATTTTCGTTTTATTTGGTCTTCACGTTCCCAGGTATGCTCGGGGCCTTTCGTGAATTCCAACTAATAGGATATTGTTTTGTTTCTAGCGTTTAAATCTTACGATCTATAAATTCTACGAAGTGCATTTTATTATTAATGCGGAGGTTATCTAAAGGATTTAACAAGAGTGTCATTGATTAGGTTCTTCTCAGAAAGAGATGATGACGTTATACAAGCATTTCAATATACATGAAATGTGTGATGAATAATAGTGAGGTTATTTAAACCTTGAGCGTTTATGCCACAATATTAGGGTAGATAAAACAGATAAGAGTTCATGAAAATCATAGTCATGAAATTTGATAGAGATCGTCATTCTTTACAACATGAATGATGAATATGAGTTGAAAATTAGAGTTTTATCGACATTTAATAATATGGATAAAGTAATTCGATTATAGAAAGAGTATAAACGAAGCTATCGTAAAAGATTGAAATGAGGAAATTAAATGTTCGTCTTAACTTTTGACATAGCTAAAGTTGATTTCCGGAATTTAAGGGTTTTAAAGAAATCTTCATAATCTTTATAAGATTTGATTCTCCGGTAATTAAGGAAATTAGGATTTTCTTTAATTAAATGCGGTGAATTGCCTCGATTGTTGTGTCTGGAATTTCGCTATAAATTAGCTTCTTCCATTTCATTATCTTCACCACTTCTATACTTTCTTCCTCAATTCATATTTCCAAAAGATTTGTTAATATTCTCAATCCAGTTCTTGTTCTTGACCTTATATTGGTTATCGCCACAATCTTCCTTCTTTTTCAACTCCCACCAGAGGAGTCTGTTTACTTCTATTATGCTCTAAGATTTATTGTGTTTTTAGTTCTCCCGTGTCTTTATATTGCTATACGCATTGATATACATGGTTTATAATTTCCGTACTGTTATCGGGCTTTATATTTTCCCTTATATGTCGGAGCTCTTTGCCTTTTTATTCTCCTCTCGACTCTTAAGTAAAGCGAGTAATGGTCCAGAATTTGTAGGTATGAAGTTTCGAATGATCATAATATTCAAAGCAGAAGGAAAGGTAATAGCACGATTTGATTTGTCAAATTACCAAAATATTTGGAAAAGACCGAATCATCAAGAAAAATATTTTCTTGATATGTTTAGAGGTTAAATACAATGTAAGAGTCGTGTAACATGGCAAATGATGATTATAGAGTCTATGAATCATCATCTTCCATTAAAAATTTAGCATGACTTACTGTAATATAATCACCTTGGCCTGACTTCATTATATTATACTAACTCATGCTTCAATTCCCAACACTTCTTCAAAACATTTATAATTTAAACTTGAATATAGAAACTAAAACAGTTTCCTTTATGATGTGATAAAGTTATCGCAAAGAGATAATTAATTGCATAAAAGAATCGTTATAAAGATATCTTCAGAAATATAGAGGATATTTATAACGAAAGATACGGTGATATCTTAGAATTTCTAAGATCCAATGACGAGGAAAATTCTTCTGTTTCCTCTGCATTTAATGCTACCATATCTGAATCATTGGTTATCAATCCGAGATGGTTTCAAGAAATTTTATTTTTAGATGATTAAATGCTGATTGTAATTCGTCAATGAATCTAATGGTTAACGAATAGAAGTTATTGATTTTAAAAGTGATGAATGATAATTTTGGTGGTTTGATGTGATAATTCATTGCAGAATACGAATGAATATAATTCATGAATGTAGTAATCTTTAGGAAGATAACACCTGCTAAAGCTTTACTTGAATTCCGATATGTTAATTTCAGAATGTGTAATTGATTTTATATGAAGATGATTTTGTATCATTGTGAAGGTAGTGCGTATAATTAATGATTTATGAATTGAAATTGAAGAATGTACAGTGTATTAATGTGAGATGTAAATATTTCTCGGGTATTACCTACCCGTTAAAATATTTTCACAATTAACAGTTTGTACAATAGAATTTACAATCCTTATGAAGATATACGTTCATATATGTATACTTAAGATATAATCATGGATTTAATGAGTTAATATGTATTAAACTCATCTGATTTGCGGTTTGGAACGAGAGTAAATAATCTCCAAAACCTTAGAGATTTCATAATTGTCGCGAAATATTTCGCTAATGAAGTTATGAATCAATATATTCATCGTTACACTTGATTTATTATGAAATGGAGTTTATTGTGTTGAAGCAGTGATTAAAAATTGTTAAGTCATTAACGAAGGGTGTACATCATAGCATATTAGTGATATGAATTAACCAAGTAGTACATACTAGTTGAGATTCACACGTAATTGCTTAGTACGACAAGATTTATTATTGTTCCAAATCATATATATATAAGGTATATATATATAATTCTTCACGAAGAATGAGTCAATACATCTTAGCTCATTATTACTAATATTCCTTGGTATCTATGGGCGTATAATGTTGATGTTTGAGGTACTGAGTGTGATGTTGAGGCGTGGGATGCGGATGTTGTTGTTGATGAAGCTGATGCTGTTGGTTGTGATGCTGATGGTACTGGTTATGCTGCTGGTGCAGCTGATGCTTGTAGATATCGAAACGTATTCTCCAGTGCCACCACTCGAGCGCGAAGCTCGTTGACTTCTTCTACTATTCCGGGATGATTGGCGGTTGGAACAAGGGGGTGAATAAGATCTAGAATCTTCGATATTATATATTCGTGACGGGATACCCTGGAAAGAAGAGAGAAAATGGTGTTTCGAACTGGTTCGCCGGTAAGTGCTTCAGGTTCTTCGCCAAGAGGTGAATTCGGTTGGTGGAAGGGATCACCTTCTTCTTGCCTCCATTGATTGAGTCGGCTACGAACCCATCCCCAATTCATCCAGAATAAATGATGGCTGATTGGTTCGTTTGTTCTGGTTACGCTGCCGTTGGAGCTCGAGGAGTTCGAGGAATCCATATTATGTGTTTGGAATAGGGTTTGATATGAAATGGGTGTTGGATACTGAATGATATATTCGTCTCCTTGAATACGTATATATAGCAAAAAGATTTCCGTAATTTACGAAGGAAATTTAGGGAAAGTGTTTGACAAAGTTTATGGAGATAGATTGGATAAGATATGATTAGATATGATGTCTCAATACTCCATTTATGCAATAATTGCAGTATGACGTGTCGAGATAAAAATGATAAGTATGTAATCAGATAAACTTTCGACTAAAGACTTTTAATTCATAATGGCCTATTCAGGTCTAGGGGCTTGAGCTATAGGATCCTTTAAATCGGTAATCTAAACCCTTCCATTCTAGAGTTTCGTAAACGCCATCCGTCAAGAAAATTCAATGATCAAAAATAACGAGAAAGCAAAGATTTTGAAAGTAATGAATATGAATAGTAGGGATTTCAAGAATTATGGATAACTTTTCATGTAATACCTATGTAATACACAAAACCATGATAGATGACAAAGGATTGTCGAGAATTTCTGAAATCATGGTGTCGCATTTAAATATGGTGGCGAAATTGGATAGTACTTAGGAGAATGAGCAGAGTTCTTAGATTGGCTCGGCATTCTAAGATAAGTAAAGTTTCTAAAGTATAGTGTAGCATTTAACAGTTAAAGGCAACAAGTAAAGGCACTATGGTCAAGGATAGTTGTAGTCCTACATTGCTAAGGTACCTAATTGTATAAGGCACACATAAAATGCAATCCTGGTTCTCTACAACAACCTGGCTCTGATATCAATCTGTCACACCCCCAAATAGGGCCTGGGGTATTTGTGACTAATTATATCAAATCACAGTTGTACAAACGAGAACGACTCTATATGAGACGTTTTATTGAGTTTTGCAGCGGAAGATAAATAGATTACATTGTATTTAGAACATTAAATGTCTTTAATTGATATGATATGTAATGAAGACTCCAAGCATAGCAAGCAATCATCATCAAAGCAGTAGCTATACAGCGGAAGCAATACTTAAGTACCTGAGAATAAACATGCTTAAAAAGGTCAAAACGAGGTTGAGTGAGTTCATAGGTTTGTCATAAATAATGATTTCAGTAATAGTGTTAGAACACAAGATTTGTTTTCATAAATAGATCACTCTGATCCAGTCAAGTTGATCTCCCGCAGGATCAAAAAGTTATGCCAGTGCGTGATATTTAGACTAAACGTTGTTTACCCCGTGACAAGTTGTTCTGTCCTTGTCGTTTAATTTCATTATCAAGTAATACAAAGACTTAGTCAAATGTATCGGGGACGTTACTCCCGATAGGCCTATCCCCAATAATTAAGAATGCCGCAGCAATTAAAAATAACACAGTAGGGACTTAGTCAGACATAGCCGGGTATAGCATAGTTTAATAGTTGGTACTGATATTTAGACTAGACTTTCAAGTTTACCCCGTACAAGTTATCGTTTATACTTGTCAGTTGGGGACTTGCTGGTCATAGCCCAACATATCACAGTTTAATAGTTGGTACTGATATTTAGACTAGACTTTCAAGTTTGCCCCGTACAAGTTATCGTTTATACTTGTCGGTTGGGGACTTGCTGGTCATTGCCCAACATATCACAGTTTAATATTTGATACGTGTAAAACAGTTATAAAAGTTGCGCATGTATTCTCAGCCCAAAAATATATAAAAGGGAGCAGATGAACTCACATTAAATAGCAGTTGAAGTATTCCACGCAAGAAGGAAAGTAAAGCAAGTAAGTGATCTGGATATCAACTAGTAGTAATTCTTCAAAGAGAGAATGGGAGAAATTTTGGTGTGAGTTTGAATGAGAAATGAGGGGTATTTATACTTGAAAAAATTAGGTAAAAAGAATAAAATAATTAAAAGAAAAAGAAATATTTTAATTTTTAATGGGATTTTAAAATTCAAAAGTATTAAATGTTAGGTTATGGGATAATGCACAAAATAAAATAATAAAAGTAGTTTTCCATTATAATTTTTAATTAAAAAGTAATTTATTTATTTATTTATTTATTTTATAAAAAAATCATTTATTTTAAGGATTTTTTTTATATATATATTTTTTTAAATAAACAAATTGATTTACTACTTTTCCAAGAATATTTGTCAATATTTTTTTTATTCATAATAACAATACTGATAATAAAGATATTAATTATTGATATCTTGTTTAAAAAGGATAATAATAATAATAATATTAATATATCAAATTAATGCGTAATTATTTACAAATAATTGTTCGTGAATCGTCGGAATTAGTCGAGGTTAAATGAAATCATATAAAGATTTTTGTTTAAATTTTGCCGAAAATTTACGGGTTGTCACATATACCAATAGTAAATACTTCTAGAAGTTGTGTATAATACGGGTAAAAAGACCGTATGAATGCGAGTAGAATTCTTGAGGAAATTGAACGAAAATACTAGTATAGCTATCCTTTATATGTATTGGTATATTATAAAGTGTATTCAATACTTGTAAGGATGTATTTACACTCGTAATACATTATATGTAAATACATTTTAATATAAGTTAATTACGTCATTTAAATAGTAACATATATATTGTTCAAAAACTCTTTAAATTAGTAGTATGAAAATATATATAATACTTTGTTAATATACATAATCAGATATTTAATTATCATATTTTCAAGTTAAATATATATAAATCTATATATGTACACAATAATTAAACAAATAAACAATTAAATCAAGTTATGACGTTCGTGAATCGTCGGAATAAAAGGGTGACCAAAAGCTTGTGTAAACTCTTTCCGGAGGTTCAAGACTTATTAAAATTCATTGCTTATCAAGTCGGAATAATTAAATCATGTAAATAGTATAATCAAGTAGTCGGAAATATCCGGGTCGTTACAAGAGATTACACAATCGCCATGTTCAGTGAAGATAAATGATATAGAACGATTATGTAAAACAAAGATAATCGATGTAGAACAGATATGTAGAATACATAATCTCTAAGACTTTAGAGATTACATAATCGCCGCCTAATAGTTCTCCAATGAAGTTATGAATCAATATTTCATCGTTTATTGTTGTTGGTATTCCTTGGTATCTACAGAGAGTATGACATTGGTGCTCGTGGGTCAGATTGTAAAATTGAGGTTGACGCGGTTGTGGTTGGTGGTGGTAATGGTACTGTTAGCGTTGATGATGGTGGTACTGCTGATGTTGGTGATGCTGCTGGTGCTTGTAACCTTTGCACCATATTTTCCAAAGCCACTACTCGTGCGCGAAGCTCGTTGACTTCTTCTATTACACCGGGATGATTGTCGGTTCGCACGAGCGGATGAATAAGATCTAGAATATGAGATAGTATATAATCGTGACAAGATACTCTGGAAATGAGAGGGAAAATGCTGTCTCGAACAGGTTCGCCGGTAAGTGCTTCATATTCATCGCCAAGAGGGCAATGTGGTGGATGGAAGGGATCACCTTCTTCTTATCTCCAATGATTAAGTAGTGAAATGTCCCGTTCATATCTATTATAAACGTTTCATATTAATTGGTTTCGTTGCGAGGTTTTGACCTCTATAAGAGACGTTTTTCAAAGACTGCATTTGATTTTTAAAAACAAACCATAACCTTTATTTTATCGATAAAGGTTTAAAAGCAATACGTAGATTATCAAGTAATCATAATCTAAAATATAACGTTTTACACGTGACCATTACATAATGGTTTACAATAATATTACATCTCGATTCAAATCTCCGAATGCAGTTTTTAAACAATATTATACAAACATGCAGACTCCAATTCCTGTCTTTATTTAGCATGCAGCAGCGGAAGCTCTTAATAATCACCTAAGAATAAACATGCTTTAAACGTCAACAAAAATGTTGGTGAGTTATAGGTTTAACCTATATATTTATCAAATCGTAATAATAGACCACAAGATTTCATATTTTCCATTTCTCACAAATATACATCCCATACATAGAGATAAAAAAATCATTCATATGGTGAACACCTGGTAACCGACATTAAGAAGATGCATATAGAATATCCCCATCATTCCAGGACTCCCTTCGGACATGATAAATTCGAAGTACTAAAGCATCCGGTACTTTGGATGGGATTTGTTAGGCCCAATAGATCTACCTTTAGGATTCGCGTCAATTCGGGTATCTGTTCCCTAATTCTTAGATTACCAGACTAAAAGGGGCATATTCGATTTCGATCATTCAACCATAGAATGTAGTTTCACGTACTTGTGTCTATTTTGTAAAACATTTATAAAACTGCATGTATTCTCATCCCAAAAATAATAGATTTTAAAAGTGGGACTATAACTCACTTTCAAGATTTTTTTTACTTCGTCGGAAATAAGACTTGGCCACTGGTCGATTCACGAACCTATAACAAATATATACATATATATCAAAGTATGATTGAAATATATTCACAATATATTTTATTACATTTTAATGATTTAAATTTGTTAAGTTAACAGTCCAACGTTAGTAGTCCACAATTAGTTGTTCACAGTTAGTAGTACAGAAATAAATCAATATATATTATCTCGAATCAATCCACGACCCAGTGTATACAAGTCTCAGACTCCATCACAACTCAAAGTATATATATTATTTTGGAATCAACCTCAACCCTGTATAGCTAACTCGATCATTACCGCATATAGAGTGTCTATGATTGTTCCAAATAATATATATAGATGACGTCGATATGATATGTCAAAACATTGTTTACGTGTCTATGGTCTATCAAGATTACATAATATATGTTAGAATACATGTACAATACAATATAAGTTAGTTAAGTTATGGTTAGTATAGATTTGTTACAAAGTTTCACGTAGCTAAAACTAGTAATTTTTACCAATTTTGTTTTACCCATCATTTCTTCGTTTTAAATCCGTTTTGAGCGAATCCAATTGCTATGGTTTCGTATCGAACTTGAATTTATGAAAATAAAAAGAAAAAGTGATGGTTTATAGTCAGAGTTACAGCTTACAAGTCATTTTTGTAAGAGGTAATCATTTTAGTCGAAAGAACGACGTCTAGATGACCATTTTGAAAAACATACTTCCACTTTGAGTTTAACATGATTTTTGGATATAGTTTCATGTTCATAAGAAAAATCATTTTCCCAGAAGAACAACTTTTAAATCAAAGTTTATCATAGTTTTTAATTATCTAACCCAAAACAGCCCCCGGTTTTACTACAACGGCGTATATCCGGCTTTACGGTGTTCTTCGTGTTTCCAGGTTTTAAATCATTGATGTGTGCAGAGGTGTATACGAAATAGTTATATATTTACTACGAAATACTATTAAATACGATACAATTTTACACAAGTTATTTATTTATTTATAGAGTGGAAATACCTAAACCTTGCTACAACACTTATAGGCAGTGTACCTAATCGTACAGTAGGGTAGTTTTTAGTAAGTCCTGTTCGTCCACAGGGAACTAGCGATAATTAAAGCGTAAAGTAAATAACGATAATTAAAGTGCGATAATTAAAAGTGCGATAAATAAATTGACGATAAATAAAATTGCGATAATTAAAAGTACGATAAATAAAATGACAGTAAATAAAAGTGCGATGAAATATGAAATAAAGGAATTATGCTTATTTAAATTTCCGTAATCATGATGTTCGACGTGTTGATTTTAGTTCATTACCATGGGTTAATTGTTCTTTGTCTTGGAATGTTTGATATGTCCATATGGTTTTGTCCATAATAGTCCATCAGTCATAAATATAAAGTACGAGGATCTTCGTCAAATTATTCTTATACCCGAAGTTAAATATTCCAACTAATTAGGGATTCGAACTGTAACAAGGTCTTAATACTTTATTTAATGAATACACCAGGTTATCGAATGCGTGTAATCCAAGGTTTTACTACTTTGTTAACAATTACACCAATTACCCTTGAATGTAATCCACCCCTGTTTCAACAAGTCCATTGATTATTAATCCATCCCCGTGTCCGGTTAAATGAATAATTATTGGTATTTATAGATATCCCGCTCACCGTACCCAGTCAAGCATATGTGGTTATATATAAATACGTCAAATTATAAGTCTATATATTAAATTAACGAGGTATCATTTAGTTAATATAAAGTCCATTAATAGCCCATAGTCTAATTTCCACAAGTGTCGTTCTTTTATCCAAACCCCATTATGGTCCAAAGCCCAATTACCCTGTCTTTAATATTTAGCCCAACATCACGATTATTTCGGCTTAAATAAGCATAATAATAACTTAGCTATGAGACATTAATTTAAAAAGGTTGAACATAACTTACAATGATTAATAATAGCGTAGCGTTACACGGACAGAATTTCGACTTACACACTTACAACATTCGCTAACATACTCTTATTATTATTAATCTTAAATTAAAATTAAAATTATAAATTATATTTATATATATATCGTGAGAGAGAGAGAGATTGAAAAATTGTGTAAAAATTCAGCCAAAACACGCGAACTTTATAGGACCTGAGCTGATACAGTATGCCATGCGACTGCATGGCTTTTACACTGCCTGGCCATGCGATAGCCTGACCGCCTTTTCCTGGTGACATATGCTTCCAAAAACGTGGGCTGCTCGAGTTTTATATAATATATATAATATAATATATGTAATCTTATATAATTAATTATATATTATATTATATTCTTGTACTCCGTTGACTTGTAATTTTAGCTCTGTTGCGTCGCACGTTGAGAGTTGACTCTGGTCCCAGTTCAGGATTTTTGAACGTCCTTTCGTACTATTTAATATCTTGTACTTTGCGTTTTGCGGCTCGTACTCTTGTAACTTTTAGACGTTTCTCATTAATAAATTGAACCACTTTGATTGTACTTTGTACTTTTTAGCTTTTTGGTCGTTTGCGTCTTCAAATCGTTGAATCTGTATTTTGTCTTCACCTTTTATTATTTAAACGAATATCACTTGGAAATAGAACAATTTCAACTAAAAGCTTGTCTTTCTTGAAGGATAATGCTATGAAATATATGTTCATTTTTAGCATTATCAAATATTTCCACACTTGAGCATTGCTTGTCCTCAAGCAATATAGTCTTGAAATAAAAATACTAGAATCGCTTCTTTATTCTTCACACTTTGTACATCAGTGATTTCTAATTGGCGGTATGAACAATTATAGTAACGTTATGGTTTACAGTCCCACATGACTATGAAAATTTAGATCCTTTAGGAAATTGGATCTTTATGAAAACATTTGATCTTTTGAAAATTCAATCTAGCTTTTACCCTAGATAAGTTTTCTGAAATAACCTTTCACCGGTGTTTGCAAATTATTTTTGTGGGTTTTGTGGGTTTCAGATTTGAAAATTTTAGCTCAAAACTTGCGGTTTTGTATCACCCACTTGCTAATCCTTGTATTAGGAAAGCAACACGTCCAGTATACTTGCTCTGTATATTACCTTTCGGTAAACTACCGTCCAGTTGTAAAGGAAAGCGTTGAACAAGCAACTGTTAAGGCAATGTCCTGTGACATGCTTTTGATTATGGTCTATAACGTGTTGGATGCAATTACTATCCTTTGTAGGAGCAATAGTAAAGATTACCCTAAAGTTTTTCGGTCTGGCACAAGGTCCTGTCTTTGACCATGCTATGCAACCACCGTTCTTACGGTTGACACCCGATTTGGTTCAGGTGACCTAATGAATTCCAGGTGAATTCCTAGGATTTTACGTTCAATGGTAATGAACGCATTAAAAATGGGTTTTCAGAAAACAGATCGATTTGTAATTTTGATCAAAATATTTTCTCGTTCAAGCTCGAGTTTAGATATCATCGAATTCCTTGAGTTTGTAATTCTCAATCTTTAAGGTCAATCCCAAGGATTGAGTAATATCAGTCTTAAAAGCTGATTTTTGATCTTTAAGGAGATTATCCTTTCAGGGGATCTGATTCATTAGTCTTATAAGCTAATTTGCATGGTGCCCCCCCATTGTACGAGACAGATCCTCTTATGGTTAGGATAAGTCTGACCACTTGGCGACCCTGTTTGATGCTGAGGTCCATGGATTTCCAGCTGATTTTCGGGTGAGAAAACTTTTCAAGGTTTTTCGTAGACTCTACAACTGGTCTGGATGACAACTTCCTGACATAAATCAAGAAGCGCGTGTCTTTTTCTTGGAAGACTTTACTTCCTTTTAAATTTCATTTATATTACAATAAACTGGGTAAAACTGATTAATATTGTCCAAAACAAAAGTATCTTTAATTATTTGTACAAAAATATGTGATATATGTTTTAAATAACTTGGTAAATTTTTCCCACACTTGGCTTTTATTTTCCTTTCTTTGCCTTTTTATTTTCCTCTATTCCATTTTAAATGAATTCTAACATTTTGGGTTGTTTCTCAATTTATGACCTTTCCGAGGTAACAATAATTTCGGTGTTAACACCTAGTTTTATCGTTCATAAATATGTATAAACATGATTCTGAATTCATTTATTTGAAAATTTTGAAAAATTTTACTAGACTTGGGTAGTCAGTATATAAGACTAGGGCTGTTCTTTATTATCAGAGAGCACTAGATTCTAATACAACTACTGCGTTACTAGTATTTTTAATGATAACCAAGTGTATAAGTCAAAAATTTTAAAAATCTGAAAGAATTTAATCCCTTCCCATACTTAAGATCTTACAATGCCCTCATTTGCAAGAAATCAGTAACAATTTAAATTATTGAGGGTGATTAGCGTAGAAAAATGATTAAATTTTACCAAAGTTTCCAAACATATTGGCATTTGTTTGTTGAATGATAAATGGTGCACGTCATTTGTTCATTCCGTCTTGTTGTTACATCACATTTGTTTTTCGTTTTGTCGTCAAAATTAGTAGCTTTTGCTGAACTTAATTCCAGTCTTTGAAAGTTCACTGTTTTACCCTGTTTTGTACATGAGATAAACTACAAACATACGTAATATTTTTTTATTATTATTTTTTTTATATAAAATCTTTATTTATTAAAACAATTTAAATGCATAATTTTTTAAAATTTTGTTTCCTTTTACTTTAGGTAGTTTCGGTATGTTTACCTAGTCCGTCCCTCGACAAAATTTAAAATTTGTCGTTTTTAAAGCGATTGTTTTAAAAACAAAGATTTTTGGCTTTTTTAAATGTTTTTGGCATACTTTAAATCAATAAGATTAAAAATAATGATAACAAAATTTCTCGTCCCGCCCTCGGGTAAAGCAATTTCGGTTCAACGACCTAGTCTTCAACTCACGACGAATTTTAAATATCAAACTTTTTTTTAACTTAGTGAAATAAAGTAAATTTTTGTTTTTAAATTCACACCAAACTTAAATTTAAAATGCATAAAATTAAAAATTCATATTATTAATATTTTTATACATTAATTTTACAAACTTATATTGAAAATATTAATTTTTAAAATATTTAAAAACTTAAATATTTTGATTTAAAAAGATTTACAAAATTAATATTTATATATTAATTTTAAAAACAAGGTAAAAATTAAAATTAAAAATCTTTTTGGTCTTTTATCCCACTTCAATCAATCAAATATTATCAAAAATATACGCCCCTCTTTTCAGTAAAGTAATTTCGGTTCCATAACCTAGTTTTACTCCTGACGAATTTTTGAAATATTTTGGGTTGATTGATTAAAGATATTTATACCTTAAGAATAAACAGTAAATTTCGCAGTGATGTAATAAATTTTTGTATGATATCAATAATTTCGGTTACGCATACCTAATTTTATTGAATATCAATTTAATACTTTATAGCGAACGATTTAGCGTTTATTATCAAAAGGTTAAAAGCAATAAATAAAAAACAAAAATAAAAACTGTACATACTTACCTATGAGATAAAATTCTCAGAGACCTGCTTTAGCCGACTCATAGGAGAGTCGTGTGATTTGGTTTTCCATAGCTACATAAGCGTAACCTCGATTCTTCAATATCTTTTCTTCTAAACATATGAACGGTCCTTCTCTGCATAGAGTAACAAATTCGGTATTTGAATATGTTTGATTGATTGAACATTTACCTTCGTGTGACCATTTTCTGCATTTATAACATCTTTCAAGGTGTCGTGCTCTTCTTTTTGTTGCGGATTTTGATTTTCCTTTTCCAAAATGTATCTTATGATGATCTTTCCTGAGTTCTTTCCTTACTTCGTCCATTTTTCCTCTTACGAATGATACCAGTTCACTCGGAAAGATGTTATTATTACGTTTAGTAATCATAGCGTGTAGTAGTAGACCATGGTTCAGATCAAAGGAATTCTTCATCTCGTAAAACCTAAAAAAAATAAAAATTCAGAATGGAGGGAGAAGACTAGTTCTTTAGGGTCTGCTAGGGAAAGACCATTCGGATTCCATTCTCGGAAACTACACGAAAACAGAATATCTAACTCTAACAGAAATATATATTACCCTTAAAAGATTCGATTCTCCCCACACTTAGTTAGCTGTGGTGTCGAAATTGTGATTAACTTTATTTTCTATTGGACTATCAACAACTTGTATATCTCTGACTTTTGCTTCAAGCCAATTGTTGATTTCCTCTGTAACTTTCACAAATTCAACTAACATTGCCTTTTCTTTAGGCGACAAATTGGATACTAATCGGTTACATAACTTAAAGTTCCCCTTAATCCTAGAATCTTAAATCCGTTTATAAAGTTTCTTCGTTGAACTGTTAAAAACGGGTTCATCTAATTTCGTATTAATAACGGGGTTCTTTGTTATCAGGTCATCATTGGTTGTTGCTTCATCTTCCCCACACTTAGGCATTTTTATTGGTTTAACAGTTTTTGTTGGTGGAGATCTAAACTTTCGGTTCACAAAGGTAACCGATTTGTCACCATCCCTAAGTGTCATTCTACCTTCTCTTACATCAATGAACGCCTTGGTGGTTGCTAAAAATGGACAACCTAAAATTAGAGGAATATTAAGGTCTTCCTCCATATTAATAACTATGAAATTTGCAACAAAGGTCAAACTTTCCACTTTAACAAGTAAATTGTTTGCTATTCCAACTGGGTGTTTAATGGTTTGATCAAATAATTGAACACCTATTCTGGTTGGTCTTAATTTACCCTCACCTAATCTTTTATATAAGGAAAGAGGCATAACATTTGCACTTGCTCCAAAATCTGCGAGTCCATTATACATAGCACCATCGTTAAGCAAGCAAAAAATGATAAATTCACCTGGGTCTCCTACTTTAGTAAGTAGAGTTGGGTTGTTAACCTTTTCCGGGTGATCTTTTTTTGGTTCTTTCACTTCTACTTGAACTTCTTGTTCACATTTTTCTTCGTTTCTTGGAATGGGAGGTTTGTATAGGAATTCTTCTTCATCACTCCAATTTGAAGCTTCCTCGTCTTCCAATTTTGGTTTTTCATATGTTGTTGATAACATATTTATGTTTTCATTCTGAAGGTTTTCTTGGGTGGAGAAATTATGATTGACTTCATTGTCAACTTCCATCAGACCATGTATGTAATATTTAACTCTGTGACCATTAACTTTAAATTCAATCCCATTTGAATTTATTAACTCTATTGTTTCGTATGGAAAAACTCTTTTGACTATGAATGGTCCAGACCATCTTGATTTCAATTTTACAGGAAATAGCTTGAATCGTGAATTGAAAAGAAGAACTCGGTCGCCTTCCTTAAATTCTTTTGAACTTTTGATTCTTTTATCATGCCATTTCTTCGTTCTTTCCTTATAGATTAACGAATTTTTGTATGCTTCATGTCTTAATTCTTCTAATTCGTTTAATTGACTTAACCGTAGACGCCCGACTTCATGTAAATCAAGATTACATGTCTTCAAAGCCCAAAATGCTTTGTGCTCAATTTTTACTGGAAGGGGACATGCTTTTCCGTAAACGAGTTTAAAAGGGGTGGTTCCAATTGGAGTTTTGTAGGCTGTTCTAAAAGCCCAGAGTGCATCCTCCAATTTCATGGACCATTCCTTCGGATTTGATCCTACGGTTTTCTCTAGAATATGTTTTAATGCTCGGTTGGTATTTTCAACTTGTCCACTTGTTTGTGGATGATAAGCGGTTGAGATTTTATGAGTTACTCCATATCTTTTGAGAACTTTCTCAAGTTGATTATTACAAAAATGAGTACCCCGATCACTTATTAAAGCTTTTGGTGTTCCGAACCTTGCAAAAAGACGTTTTAAGAAGTTGACTACAACTCGTGCATCGTTAGTTGGGAGAGCTTGTGCTTCCGCCCATTTAGATACATAATCAATGGCAACGAGAATGTAGAGATTATTATGAGATTTTGGAAATGGACCCATAAATTCAATACCCTAAATGTCAAATACTTCACATACTTGAATGACATTTTGTGGCATTTTATCACGTTGACTTATTTTTCCGGCCCTTTGACAAGCATCACAGGATTTGCAAAGAAGGTGTGCGTCTTTGAAAATTATAGGCCAATAGAATCCAGCGTTGTAGACTTTTCTTACTGTGAGTTGAGGCCCATAATGCCCTCCTGTTGGTCCTGTGTGACAATGGTTTAAGATTTGACTGGCTTCATCCCCGAATACACATCGGCATATTATTTCATCGGGACAACTTTTAAACAAATGTGGATCTTCCCAAAAATAGTGTTTTATATCACTAAAGAATTTCTTTCCTTTTTGGTACGACAACCCTTTTTCAAGGAATCCACATACTAAGTAGTTTGCATAGTCTGCAAACCATGGAATTTCACTATAATCTATCTTCAAAAGATATTCATCAGGAATGTTATCTTGTATAGCCGATTCATTTAGAACTTCTAATTCGGGATTCTCAAGACGAGAAAGATGATCAGCGGCTAGATTTTCTGCTCCCTTTTTATCTCGAATTTCAATATCAAACTCTTGTAAGAGTAAGATCCAACGGATTAATCTTGGTTTGGCATCTTATTTTGAAAATAGGTATCTAAGAGCAGAATGGTCGGTATAGACCACCGTTTTAGCTAGAACGAGATATGAACGAAATTTATCAAAAGCAAAGACAATAGCAAGGAGTTCTTTTTCAATAGTTGTGTAATTCATTTGTGCTCCTTGTAACGTCATACTAGCGTAATAAATAGGTTAAAATCGTTTTTCAATTCTTTGTCCTAAAAAGGCTCCCATTGCAAAATCACTTGCATCGCACATGAGTTCAAATGGTAGATTCCAATTTGGAGTTATCATGATCGGCGCATTCATGAGTTTTTCTTTAAGAATATTAAAATATTTGATGCATTCATCTGAAAAGATGAATGGAGCATCCTTTTCTAGGAGTTTATTCATAGGAGTGGCAATTTTAGAAAAATATTTTATGAAACGTCGGTAAAAACTGGCATGCCCTAGAAAACTCCTAACTCCTCTAACATTGGTGGGATGTGGAAGTTTAGCAATTACATCTACTTTAGCTCTATCCACTTCAATTCCTTCCTTTGAAATTTTATGACCAACAACGATGCCTTCTTTAACCATGAAATGGCATTTCTCCCAATTAAGAACTAGATTTGATTGTTCGCATCTAATAAGCATTCGTTCAAGATTAACTAGGCATGTTTCAAATGTATCACCGAAGACTGAAAAGTCATCCATGAAAACTTCCATGCATTCTTCTATCATGTCTTGAAAAATCGCCATCATGCACCTTTGAAAGGTTGCAGGGGCGTTGCAAAGTCCAAATGGCATGCGTTTGTAAGCAAAAGTACCATAAGGGCACGTGAACGTGGTTTTCTACTGGTCCTCGGGTGCGATTGGAATTTGAAAATATCCGGAAAAACCGTCAAGAAAACAATAGTAACTATTTCCAGCTAATCTTTCAACATTTGATCAATGAAAGGTAGGGGAAAGTGATCTTTTCTGGTGGCGTCATTTAATTTTCTATAATCAATACAAATACGCCATCCTGTTACAGTCCTAGTAGGAATAAGCTCATTTTTTTCATTTGTGATGACAGTCATGCCACCCTTCTTAGGTACGCATTGAACTGGGCTTACCCATGGACTATCGGAGATTGGATAATTTAAACCTGCATCTAGCAGTTTAATAATTTCTTTCTTAACAACATCTTGCATATTAGGATTTAGTCTTCTTTGGCGTTGCACATACGTTTTATGACCTTCTTCCATAAGGATTTTATGTGTGCAATACGAAGGACTTATGCCTTTAATGTCATGAATCTTCCATGCAATAGCTGGTTTATGAGCTTTTAGCACAGAAATGAGTTGAGATTTTTCATTTTCAGTAAGAGAAGACGATATTATTACAGGTAATTTAGATTCACCATGTAAATAAGCATATTCTAAATGGTTTGGAAGTGGCTTTAACTCTAATGTCGGTGGTTCTTCTATCGATGATTTATATCGATATCTGTCTTCCTCTTTTAGCATTTGAAGTTCTTCTGTTATTGGTTCGTATTCATTAGCCATGAGTGCAGCTAACATTTCAGCTTCATTAATTGATTCAGTTCCTTCTCCTAAAGAACATTCTCATGTTCCTTGTAATTCTGGAAATTCTTCTAACAATTCTACATGTGAATCTATAGTTTGAATATAATAACATGTATCATCTGCAGATTACGGTTGTTGCATGGCTCTATCAACAAAAAAAGTAACACTCTCGTCCTCTATACTTAGGGTCAGTTTCTTACCGAATACGTCTATTATTGCTTTAGCCGTGTTTAAGAATGGTCTTCCTAATATAAGAGGAACTCGAAAATCTTCTTCCATGTCCAGAATAACAAAATCTACTGGAAATACTAAAGAACCAACTTTAACTAGCATGTTCTCCATTATCCCTCTAGGATATTTTACTGATCGATCGGCTAATTGTATGCTTATTCGTGTTGGTTTCAATTCTCCGAGGTCTAGTTTAGCATATAATTAATACGGCATTAAATTTATACTAGCACCTAAGTCTGCCAATGCTTCTATTGAACTAAGACTACCCAGAAAACATGGAATTGTAAAACTTCCTGGATCTGATAATTTTTCTGGTATCTTATTCAACAGCACTGCAGAACAATTAGCATTCATAGTTACAGCCGAGAGTTCTTCCATTTTCTTTCTATTTGAGATTAGATCTTTCAAGAATTTAGCGTATCTAGGCATTCCTGAAATCACATCAATGAAAGAAAGATTTACATTTATTTGTTTAAACATATCCAAGAATTTGGATTGCTCGACTTCAAGTCTTTCTTTTCTCATTTTACTTGGGTAAGGAAGTGGTGGTTGGTATGGTTTAACATAAGGCTTTGCCTTAACTGTGTTATCTTCATTAACCTTTTCAACTACCGGTTCTTGTTCCTTATCTTGCTTAGGTTGCTGTTCTTGTGGAGTAGGAATAGAGTCATCAGAAATTACAGGTATTTCAGGTGGTTTAAGTGTAATACCACTTCTTGTGGTAATGGCTTTAGCTGTTTTATTCCGGGGGTTAGCATTTGTATCGCTAGGTAGACTTCCCGGTTTTCTTTCACCTATTAACCTTGCTAGGTTGCTCACTTCTTATTCCAAATTTTGAATAGAAGCTTGTTGATTTCTAAATGCTTGAGCATTTTGTTCATTGGTTTGTTTCTGAGATGTGAAAAATTGAGTTTGAGATTCAACTAGCTTCGACATCATATCTTCTAAATTTGGCTTTTTATCATCGGTTTGTGGTGGTTTGTTTTGAAAAATAGGTCTTTGCTGATTGTAAGTATTATTAGATACTTGTTAATTGCTAGGACCTTGTTGGTTGTTGTATGGAACATTTCGGTTATAATTCTGGTTTTGATTGTAAATTGGTCTTGGCGGTTGATAATTATTCTGATAATTATTTCCAGGTCTTTGGTTCATGTATGAAACATTCTCTCTTTGTTCCATTATTTGTTCAATACCGAGACAATCTTTTGTCAAATGTGGTCCTCCACACTGCTCACAACTAATTCGTATTGAGTGAATATCTTTAGTTATCTTTTCCATTCGTCTCTCGACAGCATCTATCTTTGCGGACATGGAATCAAAGTCATGGCTAGAATCGGCTCTAGCTGCTTTAGATGATCTAACGATATCTTTTTCTTGATGCCACTCATGTGAGTGGGAAGCAGTGTTATCAATAATTTTGTAAGCTTCAGTTGCGGTTTTCTTCATAATGGAACCACCAGCTGCTATATCGATGTCTTTTCGTGTAGTGATGTCGCATCCTTGGTAGAATATTTGTACTATTTGATAAGTGTCTAAACCATGTTGCAGACATCCTCTCAATAACTTTCCAAATCTTGTCCACGCCTCATATAAAGTTTCGTTTGGCTTCTGTGTGAACGTAACAATTTTCCTTGAAGTCTAACGGCTTTAGATGCCGGAAAGAATTGTTTAAGAAATTTTTCAACTAAAACGTCCCATGTATCAATCGCCCCTTCCGGTAACGATTCTAAACAATCTTTGGCTTCTCCCTTTAAAGTCCAGGGAAATAACATGAGATAGATCTGTTCATCCTCCACTTCTCGGATTTTAAATAGAGTACAGATCTTATTAAAGGTACGAAGATGTTCGTTTGGATCTTCCTTCAGCGCACCACTAAATTGGCATTGATTAGTTACCATATGTAGGATTTGTCCTTTAATTTCATAATCTGGCACGTTAATGTCTGGTTGAGTTATTGCATGACCTTGGCCAGTGCGTTTAGCTCTCATTCGGTCTTCCATACTTAAAGGTTCCAGATTTTCCATGATTGAATTTGTTGAATCAGAATCACTAGAGGATTATGACTTAATGGTTTCTTCCTCGACAATTTCTGGGTGAGTGATTTGTAGTTCAGGAGGAATGATTAGTGGTTCAGGATCTCTGAATTATCTCTGAATATCCATCGGATTCTCAATTGTGAGGTCGGGTTCAAAAAATGGATTATCGAAAATTTGAATTGGAGTACTTGGTCGACTTGATGACGATTCTAAAGAAAAATCGACAGCGACAATATTGGCTAGATGTCTTGATCGAGTTACAGGTGGTGAACGTATAAAAGGTGGTGAACGTTTTGCTCGGTGAATTCACAGAATATCCTATTAGTTATAAAAGATAAAAATTATATAAGTAATCAAATTAATAGACTTTTCTGATTTTACCCACATTTCGAATAGCCAATAGATGCAGCAGGTAGCCAGGACCCTTTAAATCGGAAGCCCACAACTCGCCACTAACAAATCCAACTATTACTACGAACCAGAAAATTTTGGATGTCTATCAATTTAACCACTTAAAATAATTTTTCGGCAAAATTTAAAAAAAATTTAGAGAAGAAATAGAAAATTCTATGTAGAACAGATATGTAGAATACATAATCTCTAAGACTTTAGAGATTACATAATCGCCGCCTAATAGTTCTCCAATGAAGTTATGAATCAATATTTCTGATAATGCTAAAAACGAACATATATTTCATAGCATTATTCCTCAAGAAAGACAAGCTTTTAGTTGCAATTGTTCTATTTACAAGTGATATTCGTTTAAATAATAAAAGGTGAAGACAAAAGACAGATTCGACGAATTGAAGACGCAAACGACCAAAAAGCTCAAAAGTACAAAATACAATCAAAGAGGTTCCAATTATTGATAAGAAACGTCTCGAAATTACAAGAGTACAAGATTCAAAACGCAAAGTACAAGATATTAAATTGTACGCAAGGACGTTCGAAAATCCGGAACCGGGACCAGAGTCAACTCTCAACGCTCGACGCAACGGACTAAAAATTACAAGTCAACTATACACATAAATATAATATAATATTTAAATAATTCTTATAATTATTTATATATTATATAAATATTTAAAAACGTCGAATAAAAAACGTACCTGAGTTGATTTTTGGAACCCCGCGACTCGCGGAGGTTTGCTGCTTGAAATACCGCGACTCGCGGAGCTAACCTGACACGCCGACAGAACCCTAATCAGGCATTAATTACGAATTATTATTATAATTATTATTATAAAACCCTAATTAGGTTTTAATTAAATATTTATTTTAGTTTTTATTAATATTTTGTTTAATTAGTTTAATTAAATTGTAAAATTAGTAGTTTTATTAAATAATTAATATAAAAATAATATTTTTATAAAAATTGTACTTTTTACAACTTTTTGTATATTTTTATATTTTGTCCCTTTTCAATCGTTTTAGCATAATATTTGTATTTTTAGCTCATATTTAGTTTTAAACTTAGTTTTTGCCATAGTTATTTTTACTTCTAGATTTTTAGGCCTTGCCGTAGAATTCCTTAAGTGCTTTTTCTTTAGACTAAGATTTAAGTACTTTAGAATTTTGCAACGCCTTTTTAAGTTTTAGTTTCTTTTTAAGTTATTTCCATTTGGAATTTAGTTTTTCTTGTAAGCTTTAATATTTTTAGACACCTTTTACCTATGTATCAATTATCATTCCAATTAGTAATCTCAATTTGCGATTATAATTTTAAGTTAGTTGTAGTAATAAGGTTAGGTTAGTCAAGTATTTTTAAGTTTTATAAGTTTCTTTTATTTTTCCGTCACCTTTTATTTTTCAACCATTTTTCTTTTTCGACCTTTTTCGACGAACTCTTTTTCTTTCTTATTTCTCGCTATTCTAGTTTTAGGACATAGATTTTTATTCTACTTCTTATCTAAATTTCTTAAAATTACGAAAATTTATTTTAAGTGGTTAAACTGATAGACATCAAAATTTTCTGGTTCGTAGTAATAGTTGGATTTGTACGTGGACCGGGTTATTGGAGCCAAACAGTCCTCAATTATATTGAGACCAAACGAATCCTGCCCCTCTGCTGCATCTTTTGGCTATTCGAAATTTGGGCAAAATCAGAAAAGTCTATTGATTGGATAACTTATTATAATTTTTCTTTCTTTTTAAAAACTAATAGGATATTCAGTGAATGCACCGAGCAAGACGTTCACCACCTTTTGTACGTTCACCACCTGTAACTAGATCAAGACATTTAGCAAATATTACCGCCGTTGATTTTTCTTTAGAATCGTCATCCAGTTTACCAAGTACTCCAGTTCAAATTTCCGATAATCCATTTTTTGAACCCGACCTCACAATTAAGAATCCGGAGAATATTCAGGAACGATTCGTAGATCCTGAACCACTAAACTTTTCTCCGAAACCACCAATCATTCAAACAGATATTGTTGAGGAACGAACCATTAAATCAGAATCCTCTAGTGATTCCGATTCAACAAATTCAATTATGGAGAATCTGGAACCTTTAAGTATGGAAGACCGAATGAGAGCTAAACGCACTGGCCAAGGTCACGCAATTACTCATCCTGACATTAATGCGCCAGATTATGAAATCAAAGGACAAATTCTACACATGGTGACTAATCAATGCCAATTTAGTGGTGCGCCGAAGGAAGATCCAAATGAACATTTACGTACCTTTAATAGGATCTGCACACTATTTAAAATCTGAGAAGTGGAGGATGAACAGATATATCTCATGTTATTTCCCTGGACTTTAAAGGGAGAAGCCAAAGATTGGTTGGAATCGTTACCTGAAGGGGCGATTGATACATGGGACGTTTTAGTTGAAAAATTTCTTAAACAATTCTTTCCTGCATCTAAAGCCGTAAGACTTCAAGCAGAAATTGTTACGTTTACACAGAAGCCAAATGAAACTCTATATGAGGCGTGGACAAGATTTGGAAAGTTGTTAAGAGGATGTCCGCAACATGGTTTAGACACCTGTCAAATAGTACAAATATTCTACCAAGGATGCGACATCACTACAAGGAAAGACATAGATATAGCAGCTGGTGGTTCTATTATGAAGAAAACCGAAACTGATGCTTACAAAATTATTGATAACACTGCTTCCCACTCACATGAGTGGCACCAAGAAAAAGATATCGTTAGATCATCTAAAGCAGCTAGAGCCGATTCTAGCCATGACTTAGATTCCATTTCCGCAAAGATAGATGCTGTGATGAGACGAATGGAAAAGATGACTAAAGATATTCACTCAATACGAATTAGTTGTGAGCAGTGTGGAGGACCACATTTGACAAAAGATTGTCTCGGTATTGAACAAATAATGGAACAAAGAGAGAATGTTTCATACATGAACCAAAGACCTGGAAATAATTATCAGAATAATTATCAACCGCCAAGACCGATTTACAATCAAAACCAGAATTATAATAGAAATATTCCATACAACAACCAACAAGGTCCTAGCAATCAACAAGTATCCAATAATACTTACAATCAGCAAAGACCTAATTTTCAAAACAAACCACCACAACAAACCGATGATAAAAAGCCGAATTTAGAAGATATGATGACGAAGCTAGTTGAAACTCAAACGCAGTTTTTCACATCTCAAAAACAAACTAATGAACAAAATGCTCAAGCATTTAGAAATCAACAAGCTTCCATTCAAAATCTGGAACAAGAAGTAAGTAACCTAGCAAGGTTAATAGGTGAAAGAAAACCGGGAAGTTTACCTAGTGATACAAATGCTAACCCCCGGAATGAAACAGCTAAAGCCATTACCACAAGAAGTGGTACAACGCTTAAACCACCTGAAATACCTGTAACTTCTGATGAAGCTATTCCTACTCCACAAGAACCACAACCTGATCAAGATAAGGAAAAAGAACCGGTAGTTGAAAAGGTTAATGAAGATAACACAGTTAAGGCTAAACCTTATGTTAAACCATACCAACCACCACTTCCTTACCCGAGTAAAATGAAGAAAGAGAAACTTGAAGCCGAACAATCCGAATTCTTGGATATGTTTAAACAGATAAATGTAAATCTCCCTTTCATTGATGTGATTTCAGGAATGCCTAGATATGCTAAATTCTTGAAAGATCTAATCTCAAATAGAAAGAAAATGGAAGAACTCTCGGCTGTTACCATGAATGCTAATTGTTCAGCAGTACTGTTGAATAAGATAAAAGAAAAACTATCTGATCCAGGAAGTTTCACAATTCCATGTTTTCTGGGTAGTCTTAGTTCAATAGAAGCATTGGCAGACTTAGGTGCTAGTATAAATCTAATGCTGTATTCACTATACGCTAAACTAGACCTTGGAGAATTGAAACCAACCAGAATAAGCATACAACTAGCCGATAGATCAATAAAATATACTAGAGGGATAATGGAGAACATGCTAGTTATAGTTGGTACTTTAGTATTTCCAGTAGATTTTGTTGTTTTGGACATGGAAGAAGATTCTCAAGTTCCTCTCATATTAGGAAGACCATTCTTAAACATGGCTAAAGCAATGATAGACGTGTTCGGTAAGAAATTGACCCTAAGTATAGAGGATGAGAGTGTTACCTTTTCAGTTGATAGAGCAATGCAACAACCACAATCTGCAGATGATACATGTTATTATATTTAAACTATAGATGCACATGCAGAATTATTAGAAGAATTTCCAGAATTACAAGGAACAGGAGAATGTTCTTTAGGAGAAGGTAATGAACCAATTGATGAAGCTGAAATGTTAGCTACACTTATAGCTAATGGATATGAACCAACAACAGAAGAAATTCAAATGCTAAAAGAAGAAGACAGATATCGATACAAATCATCGATAGAAGAACCTCCGAAATTAGAGTTAAAGCCACTTCCAAACCATTTGGAATACGCTTATTTACATGGTGAATCTGAATTACCTGTAATAATATCGTCTTCTCTTACTGAAAATGAGAAATCATAACTCATTTCTGTGTTGAAAGCTCATAAACCAGCCATTGCATGGAAGATTCATGATATTAAAGGAATAAGTCCTTCGTATTGCACACATAAAATCCTTATGGAAGAAGGTCATAAAACGTATGTGCAACGCCAACGAAGACTAAATCCTAATATGCAAGATGTAGTTAAGAAAGAGATTATTAAACTGCTAGATGCAGGTCTAATTTATCCAATCTCTGATAGTCCATGGGTAAGCCCAGTTCAATGCGTGCCTAAGAAGGGTGGCATGACTGTCATTACAAATGAGAAAAATGAGCTTATTCCTACTAAGACTGTAACAGGATGGCGTGTGTCTATTGATTATAGAAAATTAAATGACGCCACCAGAAAAGATCACTTTCCCTTACCTTTCATAGATCAAATGTTGGAAAGATTAGCCGAAATAGTTACTATTGTTTTCTAGATGGATTTTCCGGATATTTTCAAATTCCAATAGCACCCGAAGATCAAGAGAAAACCACATTCACGTGCCCTTATGGTACTTTTGCTTACAAACGCATGCCATTTGGACTTTGCAACGCCCCTGAAACCTTTCAAAGGTATATGATGGCGATTTTTCATGACATGATAGAAGAATGCATGGAAGTTTTCATGGATGAATTTTCAGTCTTCGGTGATACATTTGAATCATGTCTAGTTAATCTGGAACGAATGCTTATTAGATGCGAACAATCAAATATAGTACTTAATTGGGAGAAATGCCATTTTATGGTTAAAGAAGGCATCGTTCTTGGTCATAAAATTTCAAAAGAAGGAATTGAAGTGGATAGAGCTAAAGTAGATGTAATTGCTAAACTTTCACATCCCACCAATGTTAGAGGAGTTAGGAGTTTTCTAGGGCATGCCGGTTTTTACCGACGTTTCATAAAAGATTTTTCTAAAATTGCCACTCCTATGAATAAACTCCTAGAAAAAGATGCTCCATTCATCTTTTCAGATGAGTGTATCAAATCTTTTAATATTCTTAAAGAGAAACTCACTAATGCGCCGATCATGATAACACCAAATTGGAATCTACCATTTGAACTAATGTGCGATGCAAGTGATTTTGCAATGGGAGCCGTTTTAGGACAAAGGATTGAAAAACGATTTCAACCTATATATTATGCTAGTAAGACGTTACAAGGAGCACAAATGAACTATACAACTACTGAAAAAGAACTCCTTGCTATTGTCTTTGCTTTTGACAAATTTCGATCATATCTCGTTTTAGCAAAAACGGTGGTCTATACCGACCATTCTGCTCTTAGATACCTATTTTCAAAACAAGATGCTAAACCAAGATTAATCCGTTGGATCTTACTCTTACAAGAGTTTGATATTGAAATCCGAGATAAAAGAGGAGCAGAAAATCTCGCCGTTGATCATCTTTCTCGTCTTGAAAATCCCGAATTAGAAGTTCTAAATGAATCGGCCATACAAGACAACTTTCCTGATGAATATCTATTGAAGATAGATTATAAAGAAATTCCATGGTTTGCAGACTATGCAAACTATTTAGTATGTGGATTCCTTGAAAAAGGATTATCGTACCAAAGACGAAAGAAATTCTTCAGTGATATAAAACACTATTTTTGGGAAGATCCACATCTGTTTAAAAGTTGTCCAGATAGAATAATACGCCGATGTGTATTTGGAGATGAAGCTAGTAAAATATTAAACCATTGTCACACAGGACCAACAGGAGGGCATTATGGGCCTCAACTAACAGCAAGAAAAGTTTATGATGCTGGATTCTATTGGCCTACAATTTACAAAGACGCACACCTTCTTTGCAAATCCTGTGATGCTTGTCAAAGGGCCGGAAAAATAAGTCAACGTGATGAAATGCCACAGAATGTCATTCAAGTATGTGAAGTATTTGACATTTGAGGTATTGACTTTATGGGTCCATTTCCAAAATCTAATAATAATCTATATATACTCGTAGCCATTGATTATGTATCTAAATGGGCGGAAGCACAAGCTCTCCCAACTAACGATGCACGAGTTGTAGTCAACTTTTTAAAACATCTTTTTGCAAGGTTTGGAACACCGAAAGCTTTAATAAGTGATCGGGGTACTCATTTCTGTAATAATCAACTTGAGAAAGTTCTTAAAAGATATGGAGTAACTCTTAAAATCTCCAAAACGCATATCATCCACAAACAAGTGGACAAGTTGAAAATACAAACCGAGCTTTAAAACGTATTCTAGAGAAAACTGTAGGATCAAATCCGAAGGAATGGTCCATTAAATTGGAGGATGCACTCTGGGCTTTTAGAACATCCTACAAAACTCCAATTGAAACCACACCTTTTAGACTTGTTTATGGAAAAGCATGTCATCTTCCAGTAGAAATTGAACATAAATCATTTTGGGCTTTGAAGACATGTAATCTTGATATACATGAAGCTGGACGTCTACGATTAAGTCAACTAAACGAATTAGAAGAATTAAGACATGAAGCATACGATAATTCGTTAATCTATAAAGAAAGAACGAAGAAATGACATGATAAAAGAATCAGAAGTTCAAAAGAATTTAAAGAAGCAGACAGAGTTCTTCTTTTCAATTCACGATTCAAGCTATTTCCTGGAAAATTGAAATCAAGATGGTCTGGACCATTCATAGTTAAAAGAATTTTCCCATACGGAACAGTAGAATTGATAAATTCAAATGGGATTGAATTTAAAGTTAATGGTCACAGAGTTAAACACTACATAGATAGTCCGATGGAAGTCGACAACGAAGTTAATCACAATTTCGACACCACAGCTAACTAAGTGTGGGGAGAATCAAGTCTTTAAAGGATAATATGTATTTTTGTTAGAGTTAGATTGCCTGTTTTCGTGTAGTTCTCGAAAATGGAACCCGAATGGTCTTTCCCTAGCAGACCCTAAAGAACTAGTCTTCTTCCCCCATTCTGAATTTTTATTTTTTTAGGAAATGAAGACTGCCTATGAACTAAACCATGGTCTAATGCTACACGCTTTGATCACTAAACGTAATAATGACACACTTCCGAGTGAAATAGTATCAGTAATCAGAGAAAGAATGGACGGAGTTAGAAAAGAATCCAGATGCGAAGATAATAAGTTACAATTTGGTAAAGGAAAATCAAAATCCGCAGCGAAAAGAAGAGCACGACACCTAGAAAGATGTCACAAATGCGGAAAATGGTCACATGGAGGTAAATGTTCAAATAATCAAACCTATTCAAACACCGAATTTGTTACTTTATGCAGAGACGGACCGTTCATATGTTTAGAAGAAAAGACACTGAATGCTCGAGGTTACGCCTATGTAGCTATGGAAAACCAATTAAACCGACTATCTTATGAATGGGATAGATCATATAACTAAGAAATCTATTTCACAGGTATGTTTGTACAGTTTTTATTTTATTTTTTTATTTTTAACCTTTTGATAATAAACGCTAATTTGTTCGCTAAAAAGTATTAAATTGGTATTGAATAAAATTAGGTTTGGCGACCGAAATTATTGATATCATTCAAAAATTTATTACATCACTGCGAAATTTAACGTTTATTCTTAAGGTATAAATATCTTTAATCAACCAACCCAAAATATTTCAAAAATTCGTCATGAGTTAAATTAGGTCTTGGAACCGAAATTACTTTACCGAAAAGAGGGGCGCATATTTTTGATAATATTTGATTGATTAAAGTGGGATAAAAAGCCAAAAAGATTTTTAATTTTATTTTTACCATGTTTTTTTTAAATTAATATATAAATCTTAAATTGATATTGTAAACTTTGTAAAAACAATATATTTAAAATTGTAAATATTTGAAAAATTAATATAAGTTTGGTGTGAATTTATAATATGAATTTTTAAATTAAGTTTGGTGTAAATTTTTTTATTTTTAAAATATGAATTTTATGCATTTCAAATTTTAAGTTTGGTGTGAATTTTTAATATTAATTTTGAATTTTATATTTAAATTGTGTGAATTTAAAAACAAAAATTTACTTTATCTCATTAAGTTAAAAATATGATTTTTAAAATTCGTCGTAAGTTGAAGACTAGGTCTTTGAACCGAAATTGCTTTACCCAAGGGAGGGACGAGAATTTTTATTATCATTATTTTTAATCTTATTGAATTAAAGTATTCCAAAAAACATTAAAAAAACCAAAAATCTTAGCCTTTAAAACAATCACTACAAAAAAAAGACAAATTTTAAAATTTTGTCGAAGGACGGACTAGGACATCGATCCGAAACGACCTCGTCCTAAATAACAAGGGAAACAAAATTTTAAAATTAATTACTTAATTGTTTTAATTAGTATAAGATATATTAAAAAAAAAAATTTACCAAACTCCGCGACTCGCGGAGTTTGAAGCTTTAAACCCAGCGACTCGCGGGAGGATCGGATTACAGAAAAAAATAAAAAGAGCTGAAACAGCTCAGTCCACACAACACACAAAGAAAAACACTGCGAAATAACTGCCGAAAAAACCCCCAAAAACACCCCCAAAATCACAATTTTTAACCGTTAATCATCAAATCTTTTACTAAAATCATGTTGAGAAGGATGCTATCAAGGAATTACTCAAGAAAAACGGTAAATTTCTACACCTAAACACCATTTAATCCGAAAATTAGTGTTCTTGAGCAATTTTTTCCCCAATTTGATTTTGATGCTTTTTAGTGTAATTATGCTTAAATTGTTTATGTATTATGCTTGTATAACCTAGATTGATGCTATTTAACATGATTAGAAGCCTTAAACTTCAAATTTTGAGTAATCTAGGGTTTGTGTTCTTGAGCAAATTTGGGGCTTTTTGATATAAACAGGTTATGACCGATTTTTGTCATGAATTGTTGCTAAATTAAGTAGTGTAACATGTTTAGGTAGTTAAATGATCCAAACTTTGATCCTAAACATGATTTTGAGAATTAAAGTGGACTTTTTCAAGTCTAAAATTCATGAACTTGATTTTTGAGAGATAATGCCATTTGAAACTTGTTTAATTGCTAGTAATGATTATTTTGACATGTTATTTGAGTTGAATGCTTATGAACTTGGCGAACATTTTCGTATATGCTTATTTAAAAAAGTGTAGATTTGATAAAAATGTGAAAATAAGCTTAAGTTTGATATAAATTGATCATGTCATTGTAATTATTTTGATTGATGATTTTGCTGACACTAATGCATATTTGGATGCACAAAAATTGTGTTTGATGTGTTTTGCAGACTGAAAGGGGTGAATCTTCATCCCAAGCTCGCAATGCTCCTGCTGAGAATGCGGAACAACAGGAGGTGGATAACTACTACAAGCAAGATATACCTCATCCAGTCATGACATTTTCTTATATGCACTTGGAAGATTTGCATCCGAACCTGAGATTTGACAGACTTTGGATAGATTATCCAAAGTATCAAAGGGGTTTGCATACTCTTCATTCTAAAGTTGTTGAGGTACCGAGGGTCATAGAATGGGGACCCTTAGAAGCTGTAGAATTGGCCGGGCCAATTAGAGAATTACTTGTACAGAGGTATGGTAATTCTACTTTTAATGACTGGGTACGTTTATTCACCATGCGTAGACCTGTATATAAAGTATGGTGTGAAGAATTGTTGTGTAGTATAGAGTTGAATGATCGGGTAGCTAGTTTAACCGATCGATCTTTTATTAGATTTTTGTTAGGAGGTTCGATGCGCCACATGTCTTTACTAGACATGGCTCAGGCTTTACGTATATATACGCCTGAGGAGTTAGCATCTGCCGATTGTAGAGGGTTAATACTAAATGGTAGAAAGATAGATGAAAATTTTGATACACACGGTGTATGGAGTCAAATGACAAGCCATCACCGATTCAAAGGGGGAAATTACTCTTATTTGGATATAGATAGAGCTGAATTAAGAATGATTCATAGGTTTTTAGCTAATTCGATTACACAAAGAGGTAAGAACAAGGAAAAGATAAATGAACAGGATTTGTTTTACATATGTGTATTCGAGACCCACAAAGCGCTGTAAGTATACCTTATTGTGTGGGTTATTATTTATCAGCTATGGTTAGGGGGATGAGACCGCATAGCATAATAGGAGGTGGTATTTTTATTACTTTGATTGCTGAATATCTCGGTGTGGATATAAGTCGGGGGGGATTATTAGTCGAAGAACCAGAACCCCGCGATACTATAGGTTTAAATGTATACCATGGTACGAAAGTTTTGAAGAGGCGAAATAACGCCGCAGTACAATACCATGGTAGACATCCACAGGTTGAGAGAAACCAACAGCAAGGTAATGTAGGAGGGGGAAATGAAATGCAAGAAATGCAAAGGTTTATAGCTTCACAGGAGTACGAAAATGCTAGACAGAGAGCATTTGAAGATTGGCAAGTTCATCAAAACCAAATCATAGCTCATTGCCAACATATAGGTAGAAACTATATTCCTACACCAAAACCCATCTTCCCTCCCTGGTCTATAGAGATGCAACCACCGTATCCTACGTATAACCCTGCCGAAGCATTCTATAGCACCTATGGTTATGCTTGGAACCCCTATTGGTATCAGTATCATCCCTAGTCTACTTAGTTTTATTTATTTTGTAATTTGTAATGTTGATACGTTTAATACTTATGTTAATATTGTAATAGTTTTTATAATTTTCTAACTTTTATTCTTAGATTTTAATAATTTTGAATGTGGGGTAATATACCAAACTTCAAAAATATGTATATATGTTTGCAGTTTATCTTATGTACACAACAGGGTAAAACAACGCATTTTCAAATACTGGCATTAAGTTCAGCAAAAGCAACTAATTTTGACGACAAGATGCAAAATATATGTGAAATAACAACAAGACGGAATGAACAAATGATGTGCACCATTTATCATTCAGCAAACAAACGCCAATATATTTGGAAACTTTGGTAAAAATTTAATCATTTTCACACAAATCACCCTCAATAATTTAAATTGTTACTGATTTCTTGCAAATGAGGGCATTGCAAGATCTTAAGTGTGGGAAGGGGTTAAATTCTTTCGGATTTTAAAATTTTTACTTTATACACTTGGTTACCATTAAAAATACTAGTAAAGCAGTAGTTGTATTAGAATCTAGTGCTCTCTGATAATAAAGAACAGCCCTAGTCTTATATACTGACTACCCAATTCTAGTAAAATTTTACAAAATTTTCAATTAAATGAACTCAAAATCATGTTTATACATATTTATGAACGATAAAACTAGGTTTTAACACCGAAATTATTGTTACCTCAAAAAGGACATAAATTGAGAAACAAACCAAAATGTTAAAATTCATTTAAAATAGAATAGAAGACGATAAAAAGGAAAATAAAAGCCAAGTGTGGGAAAATTTACCAAGTTATCTTAAACATATGTCACATATATCTGTAACAAATAACTGAAAATACTTTTGTTTTGGACTAAACTAAACAGTTTTACCTGATTTACTGTAAGAAAGATGGATCTACACGATGAATCAATTCCATCATTAAAAGGAAGTAAAGTCTTCCGAAAAAGACACGCGCTTCTTGATTTAGGTCATGAAGTTGTCGTCCAGACCAGCTGTAGGTTGACGAAAAATCTAGAAAAGTCATCACTAAAATCAGCAGGAAATCCACGGACCTCAGCATTAAACAGGGTCGCCAAGTGGTCAGATTTATCCTAACCATGAGAAGGATTTATCTCGTAAAATGGGGGGGCACCATGCAAATTAGCTGGATAAGACTAATGAATCAGATCCCCAGAAAGGATAATCTCCTTAAAAGATCAAAAATCAGCTTTTAAGCCTGATATTACTCAATCCTTGAGATTGACCTTAAAGATTGAGAATTACAAACTCATGGAATTCAATGATATCTAAACTCGAGCTTGAACGAGAAAATATTTTGATCAAAATTACAAACCGATTTGTTTTCTGAAAACCCTATTTTCAATGCGTTCATTACCATTGAACGTAAAATCCTAGGAATTCACCTGGAATTCATTAGGTCACCTGAACTAAATCGGGTGTCAACCGTAAGAACGGTGGTTGCATAGCATGGTCAAAGACAGGACCTTGTGCCAGACCGAAAAATCATAAGGGTGAGCTTTACTATTGCTCCTACCAAGGATAGTAATTGTGTCTGACACGTTATAGACCATAATTAAAAGCATGTCAGGGGACATTGCCTTAACAGTTGCTTGTACAACGCTTTCCTTTACAACCGGACGGTAGTTTACCGAAAGGTAATATACGGGACAAGTAAACTGGACGTGTTGCTTTCCAAATACAAGGTTAGCAAGTGGGTGACACAAAACCGCAAGTTTTGAGCTAAAATTTTCAAATCTGAAACCCACCAAACCCACAAAAATATTTTGCAAACACCGGTGAAGGGTTATTCTGGAAAACTTATCTAGGGTAAAAACTAGATTTAATTTTCAAAAGATCAAATGTTTTCATAAAGATCCAATTTCCTTAATGGATCTAAATTTTTATAGTCATGTGGGACTGTAAACCATATCGTTATTACCATTGTTTATACCGCCGTATAGAAATCACTGATGTACAAAGTGTGAAGAATAAAGAAGTGATTCTAGTATTTCAAGACAATATTGCTTGAGGACAAGCAACGCTCAAGTGTGGGAATATTTGATAATGCTAAAAACGAACATATATTTCATAGCATTATTCCTCAAGAAAGACAAGCTTTTAGTTGCAATTGTTCTATTTACAAGTGATATTCATTTAAATAATAAAAGGTGAAGACAAAAGACAGATTCGACGAATTGAAGACGCAAACGACCAAAAAGCTCAAAAGTACAAAATACAATCAAAGAGGTTCCAATTATTGATAAGAAACGTCTCGAAATTACAAGAGTATAAGATTCAAAATGCAAAGTACAAGATATTAAATTGTACGCAAGGACGTTCGAAAATCCGGAACCGGGACCAGAGTCAACTCTCAACGCTCGACGCAACGGACTAAAAATTACAAGTCAACTATGCACATAAATATAATATAATATTTAAATAATTCTTATAATTATTTATATATTATATAAATATTTAAAACCGTCGGTAAACAAAGAGCCAAACTTGTGTGAGCTGTAAAAGCAAACTCCGCGACTCGCGGAGTTTGTAGGCAAAATGGATCGCGAGTCGCGGAGACCCAAACTCTGAAACTCCCTATAAAGCCAACCGAATTCTGATCATTTTTCATCATCCATATAAACTATCTCTCTATCTATATCATAAAAATATATATATAATTTATATTTTAATTTTAATTTTAATTTTAAATCCTAATAATAAGGGTATGTTAGCGAATATTGTAAGGGTGTAAGTCGAAATTCTGTCCGTGTAACGCTACGCTATTTTTAATCATTGTAAGTTATGTTCAACCTTTTTACCTTAATGTCTCGTAGCTAAGTTATTATTATGCTTATTTAATCCGAAGTAATCATGATGTTGGGCTAATTACTAAAATTGGGTAATTGGGCTTTGTACCATAATTGGGGTTTGGATAAAAGAACGACACTTGTGGAAATTAGACTATGGGTTATTAATGGGTTTTATATTAATTAAACAATACCTTGTTAATTTAATATACAAACTTATAATTCGACGTATTTATACATAACCACATACGCTTTACTGGGTACGGTGGACGGGATATCTATAAATACCAATAATTATTCATTTTACCGGACACGGAACTGGATTAATAGTTAATAGACTTGTTGAAATAGGGGTGAATTACATTCAAGGGTAATTGGTGTAATTGTTAACAAAGTAGTAAAACCTTGGTTTACACGCAGTCGATAACCTGGTGTATTCATTAAACAAAGTATTAAAACCTTGTTACAATTCGAATCCCCAATTAGTTGGAATATTTGACTTCGGGAATAAGAATAATTTGACGAAGGCTTTCGCTCTTTATATTTATGACTGGTGGACTATTATGGACAAATCCGTATGAACATATTAAATAATCCAGGACAAAGGACAATTAACCCATGGGCATAAAACTAAAATCAACAAGTCAAACATCATGATTACGGAAGTTTAAATAAGCATAATTCTTTTATTTCATATTTAATTTCCTTTATTTTATATTTAATTGCACTTCTAATTATCGCATTTTTATTGTTATTGTATTTAATTGCACTTTTAATTATCGTACTTTTTAATTATCGCAAGTTTATTTTATCGCATTTTTATTAATCGCAATTTCATTATCGTTATTTACTTTACGCTTTAATTTAAGTCTTGTATTTATTTTTAATATTTTAAATTTGGTTTTAACTGCGACTAAAGTTTTAAAATCGACAAACCGGTCATTAAACGGTAAAACCCCCCTTTATAATAATAATATTACTTATATATATATTTGTATTTTTATAAAAGTAAACTAATATAGCGTTAAGCTTTGTTTAAAGATTTTCCTGTGGAACGAACCGGACTTACTAAAAACTACACTACTGTACGATTAGGTACACTGCCTATAAGTGTTGTAGCAAGGTTTAAGTATATCCATTCTATAAATAAATAAATATCTTGTGTAAAAATGTATCGTATTTAATAGTTTTTTCCTGTAAAAATATAAGCTATTTTATATACTACTCTGCTAAAACATCAATTTCATAGTTTGTTTTTGTTGGTATTCCTTGGTATCTACAGAGAGTATGACATTGGTGCTCGTGGGTCAGATTGTAAAGTTTAGGTTTACGACACGGTTGTGGTTGGTGGTGGTAATGGTACCGTTGGCGTTGATGATGGTGATACTGCTGATGTTGGTGATGCTGCTGGTGCTTGTAACCTTTACACCATATTTTTCAAAGCCACTACTTGTGCACGAAGCTCGTTGACTTCTTCTATTACACCGGGATGATTGTCGGTTCGGACGAGCGGATGAATAAGATCTAGAATATGAGATAGTATATAATCGTGATGAGATACTCTGGAAATGAGAGGGAAAATGCTGTCTCGAACAGGTTCGCCGGTAAGTGCTTCATGTTCATCGCCAAGAGGGGAATGTGGTGGATGGAAGGGATCACCTTCTTCTTGTCTCCAATGATTAAGTAGTGAAATGTCCCGTTCATATCTATTATATACGTTTCATATTAATTGGTTTCGTTGCGAGGTTTTGACCTCTATATGAGACGTTTTTCAAAGACTGCATTTGATTTTTAAAAACAAACCATAACCTTTATTTTATCGATAAAGGTTTAAAAGCAATACGTAGATTATCAAGTAATGATAATCTAAAATATAACGTTTTACATATGACCATTACATAATGGTTTACAATAATATTACATCTCGATTCAAATCTCCGAATGCAGTTTTTAAACAATATTATACAAACATGCAGACTCCAATTCCTGTCTTTATTTAGCATGCAACAGCGGAAGCTCTTAATAATCACCTGAGAATAAACATGCTTTAAACGTCAACAAAAATGTTGGTGAGTTATAGGTTAAACCTATATATTTATCTAATCGTAATAATAGACCACAAGATTTCATATTTTCCATTTCTCACAAATATACATCCCATATATAGAGATAAAAAAATCATTCATATGGTGAACACCTGGTAACCGACATTAACAAGATGCATATAGAATATCCCCATCATTACGAGACTCCCTTCGAACATGATAAATTCGAAGTACTAAAGCATCCGGTACTTTGGATGGGGTTTGTTAGGCCTAATAGATCTACCTTTAGGATTCGCGTCAATTAGGGTGTCTGTGACCTAATTCTTAGATTACCAGACTAAAAGGGGCATATTCGATTTCGATCATTCAACCATAGAATGTAGTTTCACGTACTTGTGTCTATTTTTTAAAACATTTATAAAACTGCATGTATTCTCATCCCAAAAATAATAGATTTTAAAAGTGGGACTATAACTCACTTTCACAATTTTTTTTACTTCGTCGGAAATAAGACTTGGCCACTGGTCGATTCACGAACCTATAACAAATATATACTTATATATCAAAGTATGATCGAAATATATTCACAATATATTTTATGTTTTAATGATTTAAATTTGTTAAGTTACCAGTCCAACGTTAGTAGTCCACAATTAGTTGTTCACAGTTAGTAGTACAGAAATAAATCAATATATATTATCTCGAATCAATCCACGACCCAGTGTATTCAAGTATCAGACTCGATCATAACTCAAAGTATATATATTATTTTGGAATCAACCTCAACCCTGTATAGCTAACTCGATCATTATCGCATATAGAGTGTCTATGGTTGTTCCAAATAATATATATAGATGACGTCGATATGATATGTCAAAACATTGTATACGTGTCTATGGTCTATCAAGATATATAACATATGTTAGAATACATGTACAATACAATATAAGTTAGTTAAGTTATGGTTAGTATAGATTTGTTACAAAGTTTCACGTAGCTAAAACTAGTAATTTTTACCAATTTTATTTTACCCATCATTTCTTCGTTTTAAATCCGTTTTGAGTGAATCCAGTTGCTATGGTTTCGTATCGAACTTGAATTTATGAAAATAAATAGAAAAAGTGATGGTTTATAGTCGAAGTTACAGGTTACAAGTCATTTTTGTAAGAGGTAATCATTTCAGTCGAAAGAACGACGTCTAGATGACCATTTTGAAAAACATACTTCCACTTTGAGTTTAACCATGATTTTTGGATATAGTTTCATGTTCATAAGAAAAATCATTTTCCCAGAAGAACAACTTTTAAATCAAAGTTTATCATAGTTTTTAATTATCTAACCCAAAACAGCCCCCGGTTTTACTACAACGGTGTATATCTGGTTTTACGGTGTTCTTCGTGTTTCCAGGTTTTAAATCATTGATGTGTGCAGAGGTGTATACGAAATAGTTATATATTTACTACAAAATACTATTAAATATGATACAATTTTACACAAGTTATTTATTTATTTATAGAGTGGAAATACCTAAACCTTGCTACAACACTTATAGGCAGTGTACCTAATTGTACAGTAGTGTAGTTTTTAGTAAGTCCGGTTCATCCACAGGGAACTAGCCAAGTTTAACGCTATATTTTAAAAACTTATATTTGTATATATATATATATATATATATATAAGTAGTATTATTATTATTATAAAAGGGGGTTTTTACCGTTTAATGATCGATTTGTCGATTTTAAAACTTTAGTCGCAGTTAAAACCTAATGTAAAATATTAAAATTAAATACAACTTAATTTAAAGCGTAAAGTAAATAACGATAATTAAAGTGCGATAATTAAAAGTGCGATAAATAAATTGACGATAAATAAAATTGCGATAATTAAAAGTACGATAAATAAAATGACTGTAAATAAAAGTGCGATGAAATATGAAATAAAGGAATTATGCTTATTTAAACTTCCGTAATCATGATGTTCGACGTGTTGATTTTAGTTTATTACCATGGGTTAATTGTCCTTTGTCCTGGAATGTTTGATATGTCCATACGGTTTTGTCCATAATAGTCCATCAGTCATAAATATAAAGTACGAGGATCTTTGTCAAATTATCCTTATACCCGAAGTCAAATATTCCAACTAATTGGGGATTCGAACTGTAACAAGGTCTTAATACTTTATTTAATGAATACACCAGGTTATCGACTGCGTGTAATCCAAGGTTTTACTACTTTGTTAACAATTACACCAATTACCCTTGAATGTAATCCACCCCTGTTTCAACGAGTCCATTGATTATTAATCCATCCCCGTGTCCGGTCAAATGAATAA